>NW_027280893.1:217500-235546 GCF_046629955.1 Centroberyx affinis | reverse complement strand
CCCACACCCAGCGCATGGCTGCAGCAAGGTAGGGATTCAGAGTGCAAGAAAGAGTAAGGGATGAATGAAGAAAAATAAATCAACGGTGGATGAAGAGAGAGGGGGATAAAACGTGAGGGATGAGGAAAAAATGAGAAGGAGATAAGGAGTGGGAAGGAGGGATGGAATGGAGGAGAGGGGGATGGATGGATGGTAGGGATGGGCATTTCAAGCAAAAATACTATTCGATATTCACTGGGAACTATTCGACCATTCTTCGAAGATCCACCCCCCCCCACCCCCCACGCATGGACGGTGCAAACTAGGCTAGCCATATTGACGTTAGCTAGCCAGGCTAACTAGCAAGCTAGGCGGACGTTAGCATAGAGCTAGCTAGCTAAGCCAGCTACCTAGTCCGGCTAAATAGCTATGGCTTGATTAGCCCCGAACCGGTCCTTCTCTCATTTTAACGTTAAAACGAAAGAAGGACCGGTTCAAGGCTAATCAAGCCATAGCTATTTACTACTAGCAAGCTATGAAAATATACTTTTTAAGACAAGACGATAGTCGCATAAACTATTAGATTTTTTTTATAATTGAATGACCCTAATGAACCCTATTGAATCCCTAATGGATGGATGGATGGATGGATGGATAAAAGGAGGCGGAGAGTGAATCGGTATGCTGGGATCAAGAGGGAAGAAAGCATATGAGCAGACTGTCTTGTATTATTATTATATTATCTAGTGCAATGCATTGCTGACATGCAAGGATGTACAAAACGCGTAGCCCAAAGCTAGGTCTGTAAAAACCAAACAGAAAACAGACAACAGAGAAAGTCCTATCAAAGATGCAAAAAAACACAAACCCAAACCACAAAAATACAAAGATCCAATTCACCAAACAAAGTCCCTACAGTGATTCAGATTGCAGCTGCTGTTGGTGTTGGGAAACCAGGGCACAGCAGAACAGAAAACAGCAGAGGGAACTGGTTTGGTGCTGGTCAGTTGGGAGAGGTGGAGGAAAGGGGGGGTGAGAGAGAAAGAGGGAGAGAAAGAGAGAGAGAGAGAGAAAACAGTAACTGGGTGGAGTGTTTGCGTGCGCCTTTTACGACTGCAAAGCTGGCTACAAAGCAGTCCAAGCCTGTTTAGTGCCAGGACACACACACACACACACACACACACACACACACACCACACTCCCAGGGCCCTCTCTTATGGCAAAAAGTAGCTGTGCTCCCCGGCCTAGGTGCCAACATGCTGATGTCACCATTGAGGTGATAGCTATAGTGTTTCAGCACTGGACCGGCTAGAGGCTTGCTCTTATAGCTGGAACACCGTGAACTCTCTCCCCCAACAGCTTATGTATTCAATTATTCGCTAACAATAGAGACTGTTTCAGCTCTGCTTGCATGGAAAACTATGTGTATCTATGTGTGCGTATGTGTGCTCGTCCACATGTGCTTATGTGTGTGTGTGTGTGCGTGTCCAAATGACTTTGCAGCCAGCTGTTCTCACACAAAGGCAGAGTGTTCCAGTGCAGCTGGGTCCCAGCACACAGGGGGCGGAGTTAGAGCAGAGAGTGCTAAAGACTGAAGGAATGTGTATGTGTGTGTGTGTGTGCGCATGCGTATGCATGCGTATGTTTGAGTGCTAAATCATTAAATGTTTGTATGTTTTTATGTGCATGCAGGAGCTTACTGAATATGCCTGTGTATGCATGTATGTCTGTTCTGTGTGTGTATTCTATACTCGCAAGTGCATGTGTTTTCTGTCTAACAGCTTAAAGGAGACCAACGCTGGAGCTAACTCTTCAAGCTATAAACGCATTTGTTTACAGCTATACAAGAGAGACTAGGGAGCTTAGAGACTGCCCGGTAGTGATCACCTCAACAATTTATAGGCGCACTAAAGCTTGTTGGCTCTAACAAGCCTGTGCACACTCAGCCTAATACACTGGGCCTGCATTATCATATAGTAACACACCGGGGGGTAGAACAAGGAGGAGGCTGGCAAAACAAACCGCAGCATCATATTAACACATTCTGTAGGTTAGAATACCAGGAAGCGTGTGTGTTCCTGTGTGCATTTGCATATCTATGTCTGTGTGTGTGTGTGTGTGTGTGTGTGTGTGTGTGGTCTCTCAGCTCATAACGGGCCAACAGAGTATAGATTTATGAAATGCTGTGTACAGGTTCCAGACCCAGACTCATAAATAACAGTGTGGCCCAGAAAAAAAAACGATACACATGCAACCTGCAGCGTAGTTTATTATGAGTAACAACAGCTCAAAAAGTGGTAATAAGAGCAGTACCCCTCTTCCTCCTCCTCCTCCTCCTCCTCCTCCTCTTCCATCTCACCTCTGAAAGGCCTAGAGGGAACAAACTGGCCTGCATTCAACGCAGAATGACACTATGTTCAGATTCCATAAGCTAGACTGGAAATCCTCACAGATTGGAGAGTACAGGCAGAGCTGACTCATACAGAACTAGAATCAAATGAGTTATATACTCTGCATTCAATATGTTGCGAATTCCAGGATCCAACGTCGGGGTCACAGCTCACGAAACCTAATTTGCAAGAAACGGGATGACGATAATTCTAATAACTCTACTCTTGAACAGTAATGAGTGTTGATGCTAGCGTATCCCGGTGAATTTCACAGTCCTGTAGTGAAGAAAGCAGTCTGAACAGCTTCTGATGACGAGCGAGACAGAGAGAGAAGAAAAGCATAGGTTGTCGCCAAGCAGCTTCCAATTCTAATCAAATGGTAATGGAGAAACCCTAATGAGAGTAACTGGCAGTTCAGACTGTCTGGGGGCTGCAAGAGGCAATTAATGAATTAAGGACGACACACACACACATACACACACACACACACACACAGACACACCAATACTCTATCTACATCAGTGAACTTCTCTGGCACAGTGAGCGTTGTGCACTGCAGGTTGGCACAGAGCCATTGACTATTATACAAGTTGATGCTGCCTTATTAGCTGATTAGCCAGCTTTTCCTGTAAGCCGGAGGCCCATAAGCAAGGGAAGAAGGGTGCAGAAAGGGAATGGGTGCGAGGCAGGTCTTTCTAAGCCCCTGATCAAAGCCTGCTGTGATCTTTCTCATTGAGAACACTCTGGTAGTGCGTCCCTAAGTGGGGATGTTGAGAATAAAAGGGGGATTTAATCATATTAAGAGATACTCAAGAGGCAAAAATGAACTGATGTGACATTTTAATCCACCCTGTGTTGGAATTTCTTTGACATCTCATTATAGCCCATTGTTCCTCCAACACATCAAATTGCTGTTTGAAGAGAGGTGCCAGTGTGTGAACAGAAGTTGTCTCTGTCACTTGTGTCTCACTACGGGGGCTGGGTGGAGTGCGTGACACAACACATTCGCATTAAAGAAAAAAAACTCATTTGACTGTTTAACAACCTCAGTGTGTGTACAAGAGCCGTGTTGAGTGACAGCCCTCAGTGTGACATGTCGCAAAACACCTCGGCTAAACATAGGGGGAGGTGGGGAAGCGAAGGAGGGGAGGAGTAGGACCGGGGGACAGCTACTGCTTTTACTAACAACCTTTCCCTCCTAATGAAAACTGAGAGGAAAAAAACAGAAAAACTCAGATTCAGAGAGAATGAGAAAGGTTTCATTGCAAAATGCCACATATCTTTTGGTTATATAGATTCAATCCACCTTGAATATGCTACTACCTCATATGTTTTTCCATAATTTTACTTTCATGTCAGCAATCAGTTTGCAAGATCAGGCGCTCCCCTTTTAAAATAAAACCCCTCAATTAGACAATGAGAAGGATTCATATTCAAATCTGATCGCACAGTGGAAGGAGGTATTAGAGCAGAGCATTATTGGAGTGGGACAATATGGACAGACAAATGGATAATAAGAAATAGCTAAAGGGGTGGAGGGAGGGAGGGGGCGGAGGTCACAGTTTGCCAGGAGGAGAGTGGCATCCCTGCTGGGACCCGTACCATTAAGCTCCTTTTCTTCACTGGTGGGGGGGGGGGGGGGGGGGTGGTGAAGGGTGGAGGGGTTATCTCACTCAAACAAGCCCATCCTAACGCTTGCTGTGCTGCACACCAACACGTTTGTAAAGCTCTCATTAGTTGACTTGACTTTCACAAACGTACACAAACCCCCTGCCGATTGATTAACAGTTTTTACAGCATGACACCATTTCAACACCACACACACACACACACACACACACACACACATACACACACACACACACACACACACACAGTGCTAGTCTCAGTAATCCCAGGCTTTGCTCCATGTCTGAAGCAGGATGAGGAGATCGGGGCTAATTAGCTCAGCCGGCCTAACTACTGTTTAAGCGCACAGGTCTCTCCTCCCTGCTGTCTTTCACCTCTGCCAGATTTTCTCTGACTACATTACAGACACACATTTTAGATTGTCATTAAACAGCAAAGCATCTATTATATATTATTACGAGTAGGGCTGGGCGATACTGACTAAATCAAATACCACAATATTTTAGACCGAATACCTCAATATCAATAATGTGACAATATTTTGGGGATGAGTATTCATGCTTTCATAAGAAACCATTAGCAATGATCATTAGTAATCAGTAATACGGTAATGTGGAGCAGGTAAAGCCTATCATTGTACATTTTACTCAGCCTGAACAAGCTAATAAGTTCAGAAAATGTTATCACTTTACTGTAATGCAGCCTTTAAGACCAGGAAGAAGTAACATTTAAATTATTTCACAACATTACGAAAACCAAACTCCCAGACAATATCATATCACGATATCAATATTACATGATATATCACTAGCGAGTTAGTTGTGCCCTCTAAGCACCCAGATGGCCTGTGTATATCCACTGTATATCTTCTCTCCTTTCTCCCTCCTCTCCTGTCCACTTACCATAGAACGACCCCTAAGCACAACCAGCCTCCCCTTCCACTCCTCCCTCTCTTCATTCATGTATACTCCCCACCTTCTCTTACCTGCCGGCAGCTCTCCTGCCCACATTCAAAGCCAGATAACAGCAAATTACTTGGTCATGAAACCAGGCACTCAAAAGAAGCCATTTCTGAAATATAACCCCATTACTTGCGCCACATACTCTCTCTCTCTCTCAATGTCATCCAGAGAAATACACACACACAGACACCAAAGAAGATACATGCATGCACCCACACACACACACACACAGACACACACACTTCACTCCTGTGTCCTTGTAAACCTGCCCTCCCATTCTTCTCCTCAACATTTTTTCTATCTGTCTCATTTACTCTCTCTCTCTCTCTCTCATATGCCGCTTTTCCACAGCATGGTACTGGCTCAACTCCACTCGACTCTACTCGATTTTCCATTGGGCAAGTACCAAGTACCAGGTACCATATTACCTGGTACCTGGTACTTTTTTGGGTAGCACCTCCATCGAGGTTCCAAGCGAGCTGAGGCGATACCAAAAGGTGACGTGAAAACACTGCAGACTACTGATTGGTCAGAGAGAATCGTCATCATTGCGCATCATAGAGTGCTCTCTTCGAGCCCCAGTTCCATCCAAGGGTGCTGTAGTTGAAGCTGCTTTTATCAGTCTCTATTATTCATCACTTCTGTTGCCGCTGTTATTGCTGTTGCCTTATTTAGACTCAATGGCCACATGTGTATATATAACCACATGTGCAGCCCACACGTGTGTCCTATAGAGAGAGGGGGGAATTGAAGGGGGAGGGGAGGAGGGGGGGGATTGAATGAGGCTTTAAGTTTATCATGCAGGCTTATGAGACAGACACAAGAGAGACAAAGGCGCACACACACACACACACACACACACACACACACACACACACACACACACACACACACACACACACCATAATGACAAGCAGCAGATACCCCATGGTGAAGCTGTGGGTGTGTCCTTGGGCACAATTGACCAGTGAGAGCCCTGAGGGGAATGCAGCTCATTAGAATATTCATGAGGCGGCAGGACCTCAAAGCCGAGTTTAAACAACACTGGACATGATTGGACTGACTCTGACCCCTCGGCCCTCTGGGTAAAATGACCAAGAAAGAGACAAATAAAGAATCGCTGGAGGAAGAGGCGGGGGGGAATGTTTGAGGAAGAAGAATTTGAAACAGGATGAAAGTGCTTGAATAAAAGAGTAACTCATGCTATCATACACCTACTGACTAAAGCTAGTCATTTTGCAGTTGTAGACCAATTCTGACAGACAAATTGGAAAACCCCTTACCCTCATTTCATATGTGAGACGGGCAGTGACACAATTTCACTTCTCCATGACAAAACAGTTAAGCTATAGGACTTGGGAGAGTATTAAACCAGACTAATTTGTCATCTGTGTCATCTTGTAATACTGAGATGGCATAAAGACTGAGCAGCCCTGACATAGAAAGACTAAAGACTGAAAACAACTGGATGTGAAATATGATGGTACACTGCTTTCTGTAGCCACTGCAGGACAGCTTTACAGTCCTGTGGTATGACATTAATTAATGGGTGCCATGAATTAGAATCTGAGACCGAGGCATATTAGTATCACAGGGTAGTAAAAGTCGTGGGTGTATTTGTTTCACAGGCTTGATAAATGACAGTCATATTAGTGTCATGGGGAACACATGTAAGGCGAGATCCACTCACATTCACTGAGTCTGTCACTTAGGTTCCCCTTTCTTGCCACTTTACAGCACTTACAGCCTGCTCTGGTTACTAATGGTCTATACTAACCCTGGGAGTGTGTATGTGTGTGTGTGAGTGTGTGTGTGTGTGTGTATGTGTGTAGGGATGTGTGTCAGGTCACAGAGCGAATGAGCAAATAAGTGGGGGAAGGATGGACAGAGGGTAAGGGCAACTAAGATTGACAGGCGAAAAGAACAAGGGAGGGAATATAATTAATTGCGGCAAATGTGTGTGTGTGTGTGTGTGTGTGTGTACGCCTTGGTTCTTATCTCTGCCTTCCAGAACATCTTCACCAGATTGAGGGATCCAGCAGACATCACATTTACATCCACATACACTCAAACTAAAACATAAACTTCTAAACGCTCATCTACACACCAATACTGCACATACTGACACTAGTTCAGTATATTGTTTATTCAGCTACCACAGAACAGTGCACAGCCTCTGTCTATTGACATATAACTGTACCATATGCAGGCAGACATGGGCAGGGCTAGTCTGGGTCTGACATGGACCCCAGTTCAGAGTGAACCCCCTCTCTCTTTCCTGCTTCTGTCCACGCTGTGAAGAAATTAGTGAAACCCACTTAATTATAAGCATTCAGAGACACCAAATGGTCTACATGGCACAGATAAACAGGTAAACAATGCACACAACACACACGATTAGGCCATTTACACAGGCTGCAGACTAACATACATTTTTGCCATTACCGTTTTACCATTATATCAGGGTGATATGTCGTCCACAGTCATATGATGGAGGTTCCTCCTTGACCACAGCTATATAAAACAGTCTGTAAAACCTGCCTTGAATTTTTTTTTTATTATTCCTTTTATTGTTCATTTATGTTTGATGCAAATAATTCTTCATTTAAAGGTGGTAATGTAATCCAGAGTTTCCCTTACCGATGAATAGGTGCAGTGGGTTACCCTGCCTTAAGGGGCTGCTAACCCACCTAAAACTATTTCAGTTACTACTACTTCAGTTTCAGTGGAGACTTTAAGTGTCCCATGATGGTCTAAATGCTGTTTCAGAGGCTTTTCCAACCTGACAAGAATAAAAAATCGGTGGGAAACACTGAGTACTTTAACTGAGTAATTTTTTTGGTATGAAAATGGTCAAATTTAAAGATATTAAATATGGGCACAAAATATCGCCCACTTCGGTCTAAAAATATCAGTATTGGCTTTCAAAAGCCCATATCGGTCCTGTGTGGAACAAACGCTATCTCTATATATGGCATCAGAGCAGAGGTCAAACACTCGGCAGTGTAGGCTCTACTATGTTCTACAAGTGCCTGCGAATGCACACACACACACACACACACACACAGACACACAAGACATACTGTATATAAACACAGAGGAAACATGTCTCATTGTAACAGCAGCAGAACACTCGGGTGTCAGGCAGTAAGTATGAAATACGCCCGATTCACATTCTCTTTCTAAGCAAATCCCTGAGGCATTTCTTCTGTCACACACACACGACCTTCTCTCTGTCTGAAGTATCTATCATTACACACGCTGAGGCATCATGTGAGAATGCAGAACGTAGAAGTGCTTGTGTGTGTGTGTGTATGCGCGTGTGTGTGCGTAATATGCGTGTGTAAAGCTCTACCTGTGATGTTATTACTATTGATTCTATACGGCCATGCCAGCATTTCATCAGAGGGCCATGGGAGCTGGAATAGACGGCAGGACTATCCATTATATTAGATCACTGCAGATCACAGTGTGTGTGTGTGTGTGTGTGTGTGTGTGTGTGTGTATGCGTGTGTGTGTGCGGGCAATTCTTCCCCTCTGTTTGTCTCCACTCATACCAGAAACACAAGAGCAATTCCGCTAAACAAACATAATCTAATGATGGTTTGGCAGGGCAGATGAATAAAATGAAGGTGTGGCAGAAAACGTACACGCACACACACACACACACACACACACACACACACACACAGGTTGCAGGTATCAAAGAGCCTGTCAGACAGCGCTGTATAAATGACTGACAGCTTAGCATCTGCTCCCACCGATACACATGACAGATAGCCGTGGACTGGCTCTGTTTCCGAGCGGCTGCCAACAGCTCTGCATTAGCTGCCTGTCTGATTATCCGTCTGCGGGACCGAGCCCCTTTTCTCCATAACCAACAATCCATGCAATCTCCCTCGGCATCGTCAGGTCATCACTCCTATCTAATTGTCAGTCTGTCTGCTCATCTGTCTGTCTTCCCTCGCTCCATCCTTCCCGTCTTGTTCCACCGCATCAGCATCATGGAGGCAGGCCATCACTCCGCCGCTCCATAAATATACATGCCGCCCTATGTTTGCTTCTAATAATATACGCACATCCTCACTCTCCCCCACTCCATCAGCCCCTTCTATCCCCTCTCTCTCCCCCATTTTTGTTCTTTTTCTTTGGGGTTGAGGCGCTCATCTCAGGACAAACCCATCCAGAAATCTGCCACATCGCCCGTCCCAAAGCAGGGAGAAAAATAGGACAGAACATTACTAAGGGAGATCTGTCATGGCGTGTCAGGACTGTTTTTGGACTGTGTTTGCTTTGTGTGCGATTGAGTCATGAATTCAGAAACCGAAAGAGGGAGAGGAAGACCAAAGCCAGCAAAAGCTACAGAGGGAGAAAAAGACAGAAGCACAAAGTGAAAGAGAAAGAGAGAGTATGAATAAGTTTCAGTTAAAAGATATATAATTGGCTGGGTGGAGAGGTGATGTTGTGGTGCAGCGAGGTATAAGTGGCTCATTTTTCACACTATTCCTTGGACACCTGGCTCAAGGAGACGCACACACGCGCGCGCACACACACACACACTCCTGTCTTGCTGTAGACTACATAGAATAATGACTTCTAGTTCCTCCTGTGTTTCTGAGGGTGAGGAAGTCCTACCTATCCTAGCTACCACAGTTTCCCCCTGGGAGAAAGCTATGGACAATATCAGCAGAGAAAACAGACTGCATCCTGAAGCCTGACCTCTACTGCAGACACACAGCAGAGAGCAGGGGCAGAGTGAGGAGTACGCAGGAAGAAAAAAAAGAAAAAGAAAAAAGAAAACAACGTGACTGCAGAGGGGACTGAAGGCTGGCGAGGGAAGAGAGGGAGGAGAGACAGACAGATACACAGAGAGAAGACACTGGAGATATCTATCTAGATAGAGAGCTAGAGAAAGAGAGAGACAGAGAGCTGGGCAGACAGACAGAGATGTGACTGCAGACAGCTTCTCTGCAGTAAGTGGTTATTGATTGTAAGACAAGGGCCAAAGGATTCCATGGCCAGTGCACAGACACAGGATGCTGACTTTTTTTCTCCAGTGTAATTGCAAAGTGCAACTAGAAAATTTCAGGAAATTTTGAGTGTGCCTGCTGCTTGGTGCGCATCTCCATCCCTCGCACACACACAAACACAAACAGCATGACAGTATTAAACAGTATTAAAACAGTAACCTAACTGTCCACCTAGCCAATCACGGGCAGGTGTGACAATTTCTGCCTAGAGACCGAGTCACTAGTTGCTATGGATACAGGCCCCCCTGTGGCGGGAAACTTTGAACTAATGTTTCATTAGCACTCACAATAAGCCAAACTGTCCCCGAACAAATCCCTGTATCTCGAAAAGTAAAGCTCGCATCGAAAATGTTTTTTCACTTTGAGCGTCCCAAGACTTCACCGGCGACACTGATGTATGACATGTGTCTGTATGATTTAAACTAAAGGAGCTGTGATAAAATATAAATCACCTTCTTTTCTTCTTCTCACTCTGGGTTTGAGCGGTCAAATTACATGGAAGCGGATGGGAGTGTCGGACAGCACTCCCTGCCCTTTCGGGCGATTTATTCAAAAACCGTGGTCCTATTTCAATGGAAGTAACATTGGGTGAGAGAGGACAAAAATGCCTACAATTTGGTGTATAAATCTTGTTTGTAGAGTGGAAGCTGTGGGAGTAAGATGATAATGTTTGAAAGATTTCTGATAAAACTTGAAGGCGTGGAGCTAGAGTGTGTGGCGACGTCACGTGCTCTAGGTCTGAACATTCCGCGCAATACACACCCATTATAAAATCTGAAACTGTCCAAAAGTCTTATAAAACGTAAACTGCGATTGCGTGAAAACCGTAGTAGCTATTGAAAAGTGTCTTTAGACCAACAGAGTTCAAAGTCTTGTGACCCGTGTAAACTTTTAATCATGTTTCTGCGACAAAGTATGACCGAGTGGCGTGGCTCCAAAGAGGGGCCGATTTGATGAATTTGTGCGATTTTTTTCCCGATTCTCCATTCATTTCATGGCCGAAAATCGCACGTTTTCGCACTTCGTGCGAAAACTTTACGTACAATCTCTAAGAAAAGTCATAGCACTTGATTCCCGTTCAAGGCGCACGTTTTGATGTATTTTGAGGGGTGTCGCGGCTACGCTGCGAGACTAGTTACATACCGAAGTTTTGCAAGGAAGAATAAAATAATAACTAGAAAATTTCAGGAAATTTTGAGTGTGCCTGCTGCTTGGTGCGCATCTCCATCCCTCGCACACACACAAACACAAACAGTATGACAGTATTAAACAGTATTAAACAGTATTAACTGTCGACCTAGCCAATCACGGGCAGGTGTGACAATTTCTGCCCAGAGACCGAGTCACTAGTTGCTATGGATACAGGCCCCCCTGTGGCGGGAAACTTTGAACTAATGTTTCATTAGCACTCACAGTAAGCCAAGACTGTCCCCGAACAAATCCCTGTATCTCGAAAAGTAAAGCTCGCATCAAAAATGTTTTTTCACTTTGAGCGTCCCAAGACTTCACCGGCGACACTGATGTATGACATGTGTCTGTATGATTTAAACTAAAGGAGCTGTGATAAAATATAAATCACCTTCTTTTCTTCTTCTCACTCTGGGTTTGAGCGGTCAAATTACATTGAAGCGGATGGGAGTGTCGGACGGCACTCCCTGCCCTTTCGGGCGATTTATTCAAAAACCGTGGGTCCTATATCAATGGAAGTAACATTGGGTGAGAGAGGACAAAAATGCCTACAATTTGGTGTATAAATCTTGCTTGTAGAGTGGAAGCTGTGGGACTAAGATGATAATGTTTGGAAGATTTCTGATCAAACTTGAAGGCGTGGAGCTAGAGTGTGTGACGACATCACGTGCTCTAGGTCTGAACATTCCGCGCAATACACACCCATTATAAAATCTGAAAGTGGCCAAAAGTCGTATAAAACGTAATCTGCGATTGCGTAAAAACCGTAGTAGCTATTGAAAAATGTCTTTAGACCAACAGAGTTCAAAGTCTTGTGACCCGTGTAAACTTTTAATCATGTTTCTGCGACAAAGTATGACCGAGTGGCGTGGCTCCAAAGAGGGGCCGATTTGATGAATTTGTGCGATTTTTTTTCGATTCTCCATTCATTTCAATGGGCCGAAAATCGCACGTTTTCGCACTTCGTGCGAAAACTTTACGTACAATCTCTAAGAAAAGTCATAGCACTTGATTCCCGATCAAGGCGCACGTTTTGATGTATTTTGAGGGGTGTCGCAACTACGCCCTGAGACTAGTTACATACCGAAGTTTTGCAAGGAAGAATAATAATAATAATAATAATAATAAGTATGAGCAATAATAAGAGTGTGCTCCTTTGCCTTGCAAAGCAGGCACACTAATGAATAGCATCAGTAAACCTGCATTTTACAATGAATAGGACCAGTTTAACTGCAGTGTACAATAAACAGCACCAGAATCACTATACTGTGCAACGAATAGCAGCAGTATCATTGCACTGTACGATGAATAGGACCAGTATGATCGTATAGTGTGGATGCTGCTGCAGCCTGTGTAGTTACACTGAGGAGCTTTGGCACAACGGTGACCTTTTTACTACTAACGATCAGAGACTAGACTGTGGTTCTGACATGTAATGGAGACATAATGAACACACACACACAGCACACGCACTTAAGTTTGCATGTATTGCATACACACACACGTATCTGTGTGTGTGTGTGTCCATATCTGTGTGTGTGTATGTATTGCATACACACACACACAGATACGGACACACACACACACACACACAGATACGTGTGTGTGTCCGTATCTGTGTGTGTGTATGTATTGCATACACACACACACAAAGCGTAGGTGGCATTCCAGGAATATAAAGATCACATCTGTCGTAGTCTCTCCATCTGTGACTGATGCTGATGCAGGTGACCTTTTAAATCAACATGAGGCTAAAATACAAAACTCTAGTTCTCTCTCTGTTTTCTCTCTCTCTCTCTCTCTCTCTCTCTCTCTCTCTCTCTCTCTCTCATAGAGTCAAACTGAGAAACCAGAATGACTGCCTGTCACACGTGCTCAGGCTCTCTGGCCACTGTTTGTAAGGCACTAGCTTGGCAAAGAAAAAAAATGGTAGCTGTCCTTTCTTTTCAGCACTTTTCGGAGGATTGATGTGCGTGTGTTTCATACGGAAGGCATGGTGAACCGGCTCCTGGAATAGAAATACACAACTGCACGATGCTTCTCTGTTATGTGGCATTTGGCTGGCATCCGCAGAGCCCCACAGCTTCCACAACGTCTACGAACACCATGACATTTCACTATGCCATTGCTGTAAAAGGGAGCCAAGAGACAAGCAAAATATTCTGACATCTAAGGGTCTTTTCTACACCAGAGTTCAATTTGACTATGGCTATTTTGGGCCTTGCCCTCGTGCTGCCAGCTCAAGGCGTTTAGGAAACATTTCCTCACCAGACTGGGGAAAGGCTGATGACTGGGAGATGTAAGTCATTATTGCAGTAATACCCCACAGTGGTCACATTGTTCCCATCATTCTGAGAGGCTGGGTGATGATATGTCAGAGTGCAGTCAGACAACATGAAAGTGAGAAGATCCCACTACTAATATCACCATTTACTCCTGTGACCCAGACACACAGCAGAGGCAACACTAAGGCCTGTGTGTGTTGAGAGACTGGCAGAGAGAGAGGGAGAGAGAGAGAGAGAGAGAGAGAGAGAGAGAGAGAGAGAGTTGCTTGAGTCAGAAGGCATCGCAAATTTAAAAAAGAAAAAGAAGAAAAAGAAAAAAAAACTATAGAGGAAAAAGAACAGTCATGGAAACGTTATCCAAATTTGCTAAACATACAAGGTCTGTCCCTGTCCTGAAAAGACACACCTGCCAGTCTTCACAGGTTGGTTCTAGACTTGCTTGGTTTTAGCCTGTTTGCCACACTCCATTCTAAAATCTGGCAATTAGCCTACACGTGCCCTTGCTTATCGTTTAAGGTAGCTACATAACT
This sequence comes from Centroberyx affinis, assembly GCF_046629955.1. Taxonomy (NCBI): domain Eukaryota; kingdom Metazoa; phylum Chordata; class Actinopteri; order Beryciformes; family Berycidae; genus Centroberyx; species Centroberyx affinis. The sequence continues at coordinate 221,553 of NW_027280893.1, read as the reverse complement.
GGTAGAATATGACTTAAGACATTTTACGAATCTTTATGCGTCACTCTTCAATTCGGCATACATTATATACGCCATTCCCAGCATTTATTTCAATAAATTCATCTGTTAGAATTGGTTCTGTTATTCCTACAGTCTTTTTCCTATCGAGAGACACCGTGGTGGGCGTTAGGGAGAAGTGTGAACCAATTATAAAAGTTGAAATTTTATTGAAACAAAGTGCCGCTTGTTGGATCACTTACATGCCGAATTTACCACAACACCCTAAGGATTCTTAAGAGCTGCTCATTATGTTCTACCAGGAATGCACTTTTGGCAATAAGCAAAACAACATAAAACTTCCACATTTTTGAATGAGGTTTGGCGACACCTCTCTCCAATCGAGCATTAACAACACGTATCGGGCTGAACTCGCACTTGTCAACAACATTGCACTGCTGTGTTGTCTAAATAGGATGTGTCCTTCTGCCGCTGCTCCACCACATTGTAGGAACATCAACGTGACGTGATTTGACGGTGAAGAAGTGTGACGCGCGGAGTATAGCTGACAACTGTCTGGCATTTCCCGTTTGATCTAAAAACTTAAAATGTTCTATATCTTACAGAAATTGACGTTTCGATATAAAAAACAAACCTTACCTTTTGATTCTTTGAGTTATTCATCCTCTTCAAAGCGGAACACTCCGCTTTCCAACTCTCCAAAACTGGCAGCACGGGCGCTTTACGCAACACCAAGGTCCATGCAACGTCCACACACCCCGTGAAATATTTAACTCAGATGTTCCTGTAGATGCGTCCGTTTATTATCCACAAAATATCTGAAAATAGCTGCCGGTTATTGACCTTAGAAGTTTTTATGGATCTCTGCAGTCGGCGCAGCAAACACAAACCCTGCGCTTGGCAATTTGGGAATGATAGCGGTCATATGTTTGAGTCATTCTGTCTCGCGCTGTCCTCACCATCATCATCATCATCATCTACGTCGCCGTCGTCGTCCTAGCAGCTCCAGAGCTCCAGTCCGGACTCTCTCTCTCTCTCATACACACACACACACACCACCAGCACTGGGGTAGATAAAGACTGACCGACTGATGGACCAACCAAGAGCCGTTTCTAGGAGGCGGGTGTGCGCGCGTAATCTGTGTGTAATTGCGCGCAAGCAAAGGACAGTGGATTGTGAGTTAGGGGGACAGAGGTTGCCCAAGTGGGTCACGGTCCCAGCAAATTGAGAAATAGTTGAATTTCATATACCACAATTATCACAATGAGAGAATGTATTGATAATGTTCTGATCAGAGGTTTCCCTCTCCCCGCTGTCAGCCTATTTACAGCATAGACAGTAACACACTCCAATACTAAATCATAACTAACCACAAAGACTTTCTCAGATAGAGTCCCTCAAAGATTAGAGTCCCTAATCTTAGCAAATCTCGGTCCATGGTCTAACGCTATTTAGGAGAACTTAACATGCGAAGGATTTGGCAACCCTGATTTAGGCTATAGTTATAGGGCTGCAAGTGTGCCAGTAAAATCCACTGTGGCCTCTCTGTGCCTACACCGCCCACAGTGGAAAAAGACAGTTTTTTTTTTTTTTTAATTATGACTCAACTTTGTTTTGTTTTTTTGGTTCACAGCAGTGGTCAATACACTGTTTGCATGGCTGAGCAGAAGGCATGACAGAAATCTCTTTCCATCCCTCTGCCTGCACATGTCCCTGCTTTCTTCCTTAGTCCATGATCCAAATAAGCAGCTGCACTTTTGTCTGTGAAATGCATCATCTCTGCACTGGTCAAAATAAATGCGAGGGAGAGTCTGCAGTAATTTAACTCAAGTGACCTTTCCTAACAAAATAATTACAGTAATTCTATGATAAATTTGTAGAAGGATACTATACAAACATGACCACAGCAAAAATATCATTCAGCTACAATAGGTCAAATGTCACTATGAACTCACTATTGAGCAGCACAAACACACGATAACTCCCCATATATTATTAATATTATATAATATTATTATATCATATTATTGGGATAAAATATTGATATCCCAAAGGAGATTAAAAAAACACCATACCACAAGGTCACTATGGCTACCAGAGACACACATTAAGTCCCTCTATAGGCTTATTATGGTGATTTGTCGTTAGGATTGGCATTGACAACTGGATAATCTTAAGTCTACTCAGAATTATATGAAAAACAACAATACAACATCACAAAATAATGCCCTAATATCAAGCCTCAAGACACCACCGTGTGCGTAAATATTATCAGCCAACAGCCGTGGCATAAATAGGTGAAATTCTACTGACAGAACAACTTATCATTCCTGGGAAAATAAAAATCTTCATTCTTCTCGCCTCCTCTCCCCCTGCCTGCCTGCTTATTGCCTGGCCCTATGGGCGCGCTGGGAAGTTGTGCAGTGAAGCGCGTCGCCTTGTCGGCCGGTGATGTATGAGAGCGATTTGTGGGCAGGTGGAAACGGAAAATGCGGATGAACCCCGCTAGAATTAAGTGTGGGAATAAACAGAGGTCCAATGGATCAGCTGACTGATGGCAGGCTCTATAGGAAATCCGCATGGCCGACTAATAACGTACTGTCCAGGAAATATTTTGTGAACACAACAAGGAGAGCTTTATGAAAATACACCTCTGCAGGACATAACTGTAAGGCTCGAACAATCGATATTTCTAAAAATTGTTTACATTTTCCAAAATGTCAACAGATCAGAGTGGATAATCTTAGTGAAGGAAGAAAAAAACCACACATGCTTTGTTGTGTTTTGTTTGTGGGTGAGTTGAGAAGTGGACTGAGATATAGATCAGAGGGAGAGATGCAGCAGATGAGGTGTAGGAGGACGGGGATGGAGGAGGAGAGAGAGAGAGAGAGTCTGTGGGCAGGCTTGGCTTTGCATTAACAGCAACAGACCAACAAAGTCTGTCCCAACAGTGCAATAATACATCTGTACATCTGCCTCTTCACCTCCAGCTAGAGACAATGGAGGAGGAGAGCCATTCCATCATGCTTTGTCATGGTAACCGCTTCACTGTGGGAGCAAAGGACACCTCCCACACTGGGCCGAAAGCCAGGGGTAAAATGTCCGAACACTGACACCAAAAATTATGTTAACAAAGCAAGACATTATTGGAAAAATGGACTTCAAACTCTCCAATACAAATCTTCTTCTCTCTCTCTCTCTCTCTCATCTCTCTCTCATCTCTCTCTGTGTATGCGTGTGCAGCAAAAAACAAGATGAGCCTTGATAACTCAGACTCAGAGCTGTAAATATCCTACAGTTAATCAGATTAAGGTTTCATCAGCAAGGAGCTATGCCAGGAGACAAGCCAGTGAGCTGCTGTCAGACACTAATTCACACTCACAGCTCACAAGGGGATTCAGGGAATGACACATGTGAGTGACAATACCGGCACAAGCACGCACACAATAAGCAGACGTAGACAGAACAGCGGCAGGAATAGATCCGAGGCAGGTACTGACCTAACGACAACACATTTGCAGAATCTCTGAACATAGATAAAGACATCTGGAGGGGGTGAACAAGCCACTGACCAAAAGCATCACAAATAAACCCAACTGTAATCCGATGATTACCGTATTATACCGCAACGAGTCAACTTTAATTTTCCCATGTCAAATGACTCATTGGGAGTGAGTGAATGATAGCATCGTTCCCAGCGGCATTACCCAGCATTCCTGAGGGTGAGAGGACATTCCTTCAGACGGAATAACCTACTCAGGCCTCTCCCTCTGAGACTCCTGCACTTCCTATTGACTCGCTATAACAAGAGCTCCTTTCCTAAACAAACGGCATCTCTCTTCCCATCTCCGCTGCTACTGCACATCCCCCAGCCTCCTTCCTTCCTCCATATACACACACACACACACACATCATAAGAGGTTCTTGTAGCCATTTTTCTCATCATAAAACATCTCTCTCCCCCGTTTCTGTTGAATTATTTAAAAATCAAAGTTATTCAACCTTCTTCATTTATGCAATTGCCTGGCGGAGTAACTGCAGAGCGCCATTCACTC
>NW_027280893.1:125000-212500 GCF_046629955.1 Centroberyx affinis | reverse complement strand
TGGTGCTGTTAGCTTTAGCACACCTTCCACTGGAGCAAGCAGGTCTGGTGTAACTTAGGCTACCTAAACAACCTCACAGCTGAACTAACACACACACACACACATATGCACACACTTACAGATGCACACACACAAGCGTAGAATTCTGACAAAGCATAGAACTGCTGACTGGATCTTTATGGATGGCTATATTGATAAGCACAATGCTGAAAGAATTCATTTATCACAAGGAAAGAAGGAATGGGCAATGAAGTGAAGAATGAATTAATGATAAAAAGGAGGAAAGGAGAGAAAAGTGAAAGTTTACACAGGAATGGGAAAACTGAGGATAAACGGAATGATGAAAGGACGGAACGATTGCAAGTCCAATTCTATGGCAGAAAAGACAGCAAACATAGATACTTGTGTACCGCATAATTATTATACTGCAAATTCAACTGGGAAAGAAACTTGCATTGATCTATGTGGACAGAAGTTGCTAGTGATAGGTCCTACTGAATGAAACGGTCAAGGGAGCTTGACCCGTGATCTGAGATCAGTGCTGCATAAATACCACCGAATGGCTATTGAAGGCCTGTGGTATCTAGAGTCTGCTGAACTATCCGTGGCATGGCCACAGCTAAGTTTAGGGTTTGGGAGCGTGTGAGAGGTCAAACATGACTCCCGGGTGAGGCAGCAAGAAACTCCAACCTGACCCCCACCTGAGCTCACGGTCAACCAGGGTCAAAGGTTGAGCTACCAGGACTACAGCGTGTCGTTTGCTCGAAGGACTTCAATAGAACATGTCAATAAATACTGAAATCAAAGGCTGTATTTTATCTGCCTGATTACTAGCCAGTACTGCTACAGCAGCATAATACCAAAATAATATTCTGAGGGATCACAAGGCACTGAGATAATGCTTTAATTTGACAATACAGTGAAATCTAATGCATTAAGAAAAAGGGATGGAAAGAATGAGCACTGGTGGAATGCATTGGATTGTTAGGATTAGCCGATATAGGAGTAAATTGATTTAAGATTAGAAACCAAGTGAAAATAGGCTTACAGGCTCAAATAGTGAACCTAGGACTGTTTCAGTGTGGCTTTCCAACAGATTGGTTTGGGAATTAAACCACGTTTGGTTACCCAACAGTTTTCATTTGGTTACACATCCCAGTTTGTGTTGTTAACATAGACAAACTACAGTAAAAAACTGGTAATAGTAATGGGTCAATACTAAATACTAAATAATTTAGCGAACACAACAACACCAGTAGCAATCCAAAAAGGGAATCAAGAATCTCTTTAATGTTTCATCAGTTAGCAACATCAATACGATCAGAGGCAACGAGAACTGTAGCAGTTTAATGCCTCATGCTGCACCCTGCTGAGTAGATCACAGCTACCCTGTCCCACACACACACACAGTATGGTAGACGTATTGTACTTATAGAGTTACAGGCTGTCACATACAATGACTGACTGATTTAATTAAAATGCTCATGACAAATCCTGCTTTCAGAACTTGAGCAAAAATAAATGTTGTCAGAAACCTCTTAACAAACGGCCGCACTTGACCCTGGCAAAGCCACGATCTATGTAATCCAGGCCAGTCTCTCCAGGACACAGAGGCCGGTCTGCAGGCTATAATTAGATCAGGGAGAAAGTGTCCATCTACGGCCCTCTGGTTGTCACGGGGGACAGGACAGGGGGACAGGGACAATGAAGGTGAAGAGGACTGGGTACAGGGATAGGAGAGACAAAAAGGGAGATATTAATGATGAAGCAAAAAAGAAATGACTTGGAACTTGGGGACGTAGTCATGGATGTCAGGAAGGCGAGGAGCAGAAGGAGCTTGGACACTTGGAAAGCTGGCACTGCTGCTGGGAGATGAAGGTCCTCAGAGGAAGAGGATGAGCAACAGATAGAGTCCCTGGGCCGCACAGGGTAGAGGAAGACTTCAGTAAAAGGAAGGGCGAAGGGGCCTGGGAATGTGACACAGGGTTAGTGACCCAGAGGAGAAAACCTCTGGAGTACTGGAGACCAGACAGTCACTCAGCCTGAACCTTCTCTACTATGTGTGTATTCAGGGCCGGGGGTGACCGGAAATGGTGTGCATGTATGTGTGTGTGTGTGTGTGTGTGTGTGTGTTCACTAATGGCAGTAGGTTCTATGACATCATGCCGTCACTCCCAGTGGGGGCCACTCATTACACACACATGGCCATTTCCTGCTTCCCATCAGCCACCTCTCCTCCGGCTCACTACTGGGGAATCCTGCATTCCGGAGGCAAAAGGCTTCACACCATGCATGCGACTGAAGAGGTGTTTCACTGACTGTCTTACGGGCCTCGTAAGAGAGGAGGGGAAGAGAGGAAGGAAAGAAAAAAAGAAAACAGCGCAGTGAAGCCAAGAATGCAGCCACTCTCCTATTATAAATGGACTTGTTAAAACCTGAACAGCCGAAAAGAGACTTCCTACTGAGGCTGAACACAACACAATGACTGCTCTCTCTCTCTCTCTCTCTCTCTCTCTGACACAGCAATTAAACATGCCTGAGGAATGCTGAAACTGCAGTGCTTAGAACATGCGTGATCTTTCGGTGTTTTTCTTATTTTTAACCGACAGAAGCTCTTAAATTCTCAGACTAATCAGTGTCTTACCAGCACCTCTCACATAAGAACAGCTACAAACAAGCTGTACTCTTGTAAACGTTGTGAAAGTACATGTTGTGTGTGGGGGGGGGGGCTTCCAGACAGATATTGCTGCAGGGAAACACAAATAAAAGGAGGAGAAAAGGAGGTTTACACTGTAATAACGGCGAGTCGTGATGATCCAACAGGACATTTATGAAACACCCCGGAGCACAAACATCCACAGCTAGTGCTCAACGGATCTCGCTCTGCAAACGCTGGCTGAAATTACAGTTACGCTGTGGGCCGAGCGGCTCTGCCACATACAAAGAATCCCTGTTTCATAAACCCACCCAGGCAGAGGAGAGATGGGGGGAAAGAGGAAGAGAGAGAGAGGGTGAATGATTGAGTGAGTGAACAAACAGCTAAGTTTACCAGGAAAATGTTCAGACGAGTTGAAGATGTGCAGAACTTTGTTTGATGTGCAGGACCCCAGGAAGACTAGCTGTGCTTTAGGGCAAAGCTAATGGGGATCCTAACAAATAATCAAATAAACAAATAAAGACTCTTGAATTCTAGCTGGTTACTGCTGTGACGAGTACAGAAACTGGCCTTTGACCTAGCAGCTCCAGGGCTGCTGCTCTGGAGCTGACCCTGACCTTTGACCTCCCTGTGGAGGAGTGAACAGGAGAGTTTCCCTGCAGAGCTCAATAAGGGATCGTCTTAATATTATTAATACACATTCCTAGAAATAGCCTATTTACCAAAATACTGAGACCACATTCAGCTTGACTCAACAACAAATAGACAGACGGACAGAAATGCCTGCTATCCACATTCCAACATGGAGCCCCAGATTCAATATTCAGACAAAGTGGCATTTTCTGCTCTATGACTGAGCCGTAAACAAGTTTCTTCGTCAAAGGAGGCTCTGTGACAGGACCTAATAAACTGATTAGTGCCCCGGTTGACTTCTGGGGGAAGACACCTCGTGAGGACCGGTCAGTGACAGAGCAGTTAAGGCCGGAGGGGCTGCTGAAGCTTCAGGGGGAAAACCACTTTTACACTGAGCACAAGAAGGGACATTCAAGTTTGGTAAGAGTCTGGATGACACATCAACAGTGAGGGGACTCTAATGCTGTGCGCCTACCCCAGAAAGAGAAGGGATCGGGATACACACGAGCTAGGGATTGGCAAGTGTGTGTGTGTGTGTGTGTGTGTGTGTTATTTTACAGTCAAGAATCTCCCCTTTCACAATGTGATAAAAAGCAAAAGAGACCACCTGGCTCCCTTTGTGGCACTTGGCACAGGCAGAGGAACAAAGACACACCTCGCGCGTGAAGCAATGCCAAACAGCTAGCGGGCACAACGTACCAGAGTGATATCACCTCTCATCCAGCCCTCTGTCTTGTCCCAGAGAGGAAAACATATTGGACTGGAGTCCTGCTGCCAGTGAGAAACAAAACAGCCTGCCTCTTACACTCCTAACACACAACAGCTGCACCACACAGAGCCAATATCTCTGCAGATAATGGGGCCAGAAAATAGACTATATTCAAATTTCCCTTTGATATTCCTGTATCATTTCCAATGGCCATGTGCGTCCTGTTCCCCTCTACTCTATTATGAATGAGTTGGACGCATTCTTCAGCTATTTCCTCAGGAACCATGAAGGAAGCAGAGACAGCAGAGGCTGACAGTGGAGACAGGTGGAGAATAATTTCATTTTAATGTAAAGCTTTGTCATAAATATCGTTTGGGATGACTGTCATTACTGTCTTTGTCGGTCTTGGAACACAAAAGCACATGCAAACACACACACACACAGACACACACACCCATAGCAACTTATGAGTCCCATATGTGCAGCTGTGGATTGTATGTGTGAACCCGGGTTGGAAGGGGAGAGAGAGGGAGAGAGAGGGAGAGAGATGGCATGTGGTGTTGTTTTCTGTTTGCTGTCAGTGAGAGCTTTGCCATCTGTAGAGAGACAGACCACACCAGTGTAAGTTTGACCTGTTTGTCACATAGAAAGATCCTTCAACTAGCCCCCTGTAAACTTCCCAACCCGCCACGCACAGCTGCAAACTCGCTCAGCGAACTCAATGATGCACTGTACTTCAGCGGGGAGAGACATGTCTGAAAATAGATTTCAATTAGAGTGCCTGTTTGTATTTAGGATAGATAGGGAATGAAAGAAGATTCTTACATGGAAACCAACACAGTCTGATACAGCCAGCTATTACACACACTAATTTTCCCCCTCATTTCATTCCCTGCACTTGAAACCAGCACTTTGCTGACACACCCCACAACTTAAGGTGAGAGAGTAAGAAGAATTGGTGACAACAGTCAACACTGCCAGCTCAAATAAGAGAGACAAATGTTGCCAGTGTTGAGGATACACTGCAAAAAGACAACCGATGGTCATCTAGAGGGACCGCTGGAAACTGAAATAGACTTTTACCTGTAAACTGAGGGCGATCTGACGAATGTACATCATATTGAGGTCCTCCAATATCCACAATTTTTCCTCCATGTTTGCGAATTTATCAACTGGCATCCTTTGGAGAGGTATCCACAAATTACTTATTCTTGAGGATTACAATGAAGTTAGTTATCTTGAGCAAACTCCAATCCGGCAGGTACTGGGGCGAGAAAGTTCATGATGATGAAAAAAAAAAAGTAAATACTTTGTACTTCTGAAATAGTTCCCCCTCCGATCACTCAGTGCGCGTAAAATCAATGCGTAAAAGTTGAAATCGTCATCCAAAACAACAACAGTCGCTCCGGGAAAGCAGGCAGAGGTGGAGACTGTGGATGACAGCATGGGCTACACTGTAATAACCCCGTCCGCAAAAAAATCCCCCCCAACTGGTTCACGGCGCGTATTCTTCTTCTTCTCTACTTTTCTCCAGGCAACAAAGGTCCTCTCAAACACCCACAGTCAACACCCAGCAGCAGCGTGGAAAGAATGGCCCCTTTTAAAATGCAGTTCTCCTCTTTGTGTCCCTGTGTCCCGATTGTGAATGCCGTCTGTCCTCTGTGTGACAAGAGACCTCTCCACAAAAGGGCATCGCCTCTGCGGGAGTGATCGGCACAACTACTCCACTGTGTGCGCCCTGACGCTCCCCAACTCCGCGCTAAATTAACCCCTACGACGCGCCTCTGGTGATGGTAATGGACTAAAAAAAAAGGAAGAAAAGGAAAAAAAAAAGAGAAAAGAGAGAGATTACTGTAGCAGCCTCTACGCCCTTTAAAACAAACAAATAGCGAATACCGCCCCACCACAGAAGCATAGCCGGGTGGGGAGCTTTGTTCTTTTTACTGGCTTGATAATAAATGGAGAAATTATAACCGTGTCAGATGGCGCTCGTTGAGAGGGGAGGCAAGACAAAAAGCACCCAGAGACTTGATATTATCTTGTTAACACCATACTGGGTGCATGTGATTATTGCTTACACTGCAAAAAAAAGTTCATTTTCGCGAGTCATTTTGTTTTATATGCTTTAAAATCTGATCTCTCTTAAAACAAGTAAAAAAAAAAATCAGCCAGTGCGGCGAGATTTCACTTGTTTTCAATTCAGTTACTCCAGATTACATCTGAAACAAGCAGATTTACATTGGAAACAAGTGAAATTATCTCATCCCATTTGAAGATTTATTCGCTCGTTTTCAGAAAAAATAGATTTTAAGACTCAATAACAGATTAAACCACTTATTCAGACAGATATGTTTGCAGTGTAAGCTGCTGTTACAAATTGATAGCCTAAATTGAAATCGTAGAAATTTGGAACAGATAACAGCAGACAGGCGTTAGTGGGTCAAAGGGGCAATAGCAAATGGACAATTCAAATGCATATTTCATAATACCAGTCCCCAGTGTCGCGAAGTCGTTTCAATCTTTTATAGCCTTTTAACTATTAATAGGAGTCTATCCTCGCCATATAAAACGACGGCTCCTCAAAATATGCGACAGGCTTCACATTCAATGCTGGATAACGCTAAAAGTTACAAAACAATGATAAAGCTCTTATTAAAGCTGGGATGGTCCAACGATTCCCTATTTTCAAAAAGCATGCAGCCTCCATTCACATCATCCTCGTTGTGTGTTTCCTCTGTTGAGTCCTGATAACATGAGAATCCCTAAGTTTACTCCACTTGACTTTCAGCCATAGGTTCCTCTTCCTTTCCTCTGGGAAGAGTGATTTATATCTGCTTTAGCTCCTGAGAAACTTACACGAAATGTAGGAGCGCTGAGACCCGTAGATGTATCCTCTCCTGCTTTCCACTGCGTTAATCCTGGACCTGATACAGCTGTTGATGTGAATTAACCCTGGCTGTGTGTGTGTGTGTTGTGTGTGTGTGTGTGTGTGTGTGTGTGTGTGTGTGTGTGTGTGTGTGTGTGTGTGTGTGTGTGTGTGAGAGAGAGAGAGAGAGAGAGAGAGAGAGAGAGAGAGACAGAGAGAGAGAGAGAGAGAGAGAGAGAGAGAGAGAGAGAGAGAGAGAGTTGGCTGTGTGTGTGTGTGTGTGTGTGTGTGTGTGTATTCTCCCCTGTGGCGTGGGAGAGACTAAAATGTGCAAACCACAAGCCGACCCCTCAACAGGAAACCGGCGTCACTTTGCGCACTGCTCACTGAGGCAAATGAATTAAAGCACACACACACACACACACGTGCGCGCACACACACACACACATTCTTCTGGTATTCACAAATACTAACACACTGGCTCCCAAGGTGTGGTCCAGGGATCTCCAGAAGGCCCTTGAGTGGATTCCAGGGGGTCCCCAACAAAATGAAGAAGAAGATAGTTCCATTATGCTATTATTTCACTCCTTAGAAGTTACTATTGGGAGAAAATGTATATGGATGACTAGTTTGGTTACTGTGTTTCACTGCCCCTCCCCACCTACAGTAGACAGTTGTATAATTCTATACTAAATCATAATTAACTATAAGCATCTTCTCTGATGCCTTGGCCTAATGCAGATCTACTTGGGGGGTCCTTGACATGGAAACGTTTGGGAACCCATGCACTAACACATGCAAACACACATGTGCCCCTATGCACATAAAGCACTCCATCACTCAAAAACACACACTTTACACTCAGTCACATAAAGAGTAAGACAGAGTCAAGGCAAACACTGAAAACAAAGGAGCAGTAAAAGCTCTTTCACCTTGGAGGACAGGAGCGAGGGCCAGCAGTAGCGAGTGGGGTCATTTCCCCAAGAAAAGCCTCCACCCTCCACGTTTAAATCACCCGGCTAATCTGTCTCAGACACCAACACACACACAGCAAGAGAAGAGATTTATTGTTCTGGAGGTGGAAAGGAAGGTGGAAAGAGAAATAGTTGAGGTGAATGCACAGTAGGGAGGGTGTTGGGTGCTCACAAAAACATTCTAGGATTCCGGTGTGTGTATGTGTGTGTGGGTGTTGGATTCACAATTTTCTGTGTGCATGGTCAGACCCAGACCCAGTCAGTCCCCTCTGAAAGTCAAGCTGACTGCTGCTGCACTGGAAAAATACTCCAACAAGCTTCTTATAAAACCTCAAACCCTTTGAACACTACTGAATTGTGTTAGAACAGGGTTAACTCCCTTAATAAAGTGAAACAATGTTCGGTGTGACTCTTAGAAAGGTCACCGTCAATAAAGTTGGTCTATTCTAGCCTCTTAAGACTATATTCTCACTTTTTCACAGACAGATGTGGATGTTATTTGCTATTTAATTAAAGCTAACAGAGAGGAACTGTCCTTGCTGCGCAAATGACCGTGTAATCTTTTTCTGAGCAGCAATGTGGTCCAGGGAAATGTTACATTTTTAAACTGTATTGAGTGGGGCCAAACTAAGCTGAGTAGAGCCAAATTACATTGGCTGTTTGATACAGTCATCAATTTGGTTGATAACAATGTGTAAGAAAATGTGGGGAAATACCAAGGGAAAAGCAGAAGACATCAGGGGAACACTGTATTTGTATTTGAAACATAATAATGGAAGTTGACAAGTTAAGCCTCTGTATACCAGCAGCAGTCGCTTGGAGCAGAGGAGATGCGAGCAGGTAAATCTCCCTGCACCAAAACACACAGACTGACACCTTATGACAAAAGCCCAGAGGCTGAACAAAAACAGAGAGAAAACAGCTATTATCTCAATGACAGGGCGCACTAGCAGGCAGGCGACTAGCTCAAACAGATCGTTGTTGTTACCTGGCCAAGTGCCACCGGGGAGCAGGCGAGCCCAGGTATTCAGACACGCTAGATTAGTGGTTAGTGGAGAGGCCTGACTGGGATTTTGCTATGTTAATGATAATTACCTGCTGCAGGACGGTGGAACTAAAGGCTCGGCCTGACTGTAGCAGGGCCAGATGTGCTAATTGGCTAACATGAGGGAGGAGTGAAACCGCTACATTACACAATCAGTTAATCCAGCGCCACCTCAGAGGTTGGATCACCATGTTGGTTTTGGGAAGAAAGGAGGATTAAGCGCATGGAACAAAAACAGAATCATTTGTTCCATGAAAAGAGAATGAAATGAAGACAAATGACCCCCCCTCCCACAAACACACACACCTTTCCCTTATTCCCTCATAGTGTCAGCTCAGGCAGACCCTTGCATAATGAGCTCAGAGGGGATTGGACTGCTTTCACAACAATAGCCGGTGTGTTCGTTGTTTCTGAACGGATGTGCAGAGGAATATGGAAAACTTCCTGTCTACGGACCTACTCAGCTGGCTGAAACACGCCGGGGTCGGAGTCCAGGGTGACTTCATCAGCCAATGGTGCTGTGGCGCAGAGACATTACAGACATGCGGGTAACATCTGTAGTGTTTGCAATGGGGGGAAATAAAAGGTATTAATGGTAAGAACAGTTTATATTTTCTCCCTTAATCTAGGTTGGTCCATCAGGTGACCAGTGGTGATGTTTTGGGTACTGAAGCAGAGTGGAGAGGCTTAGAGCAAGCAAGAAAAGCTAAAAATGCATATCCACTGCAGACAATATGATTCCCAAAGTAAATGAGAGTAAAAGAGTCTCATATGTTTTGCACAACCTCTTTTACTTATCGCAAATTTGTTGAAGAATGGAATAAATATTACAAATGCTAAGAGGGTCACCAGACAAATGCAGAGTATGCCCAGCCTTCACAGAGAGGCAGTCTACAAAAAAACCTAAGCAGATCCTACTGATTTGATACTCTGGAGAGTGTGAAGAAAGCAAACAGGCTGAAGATCATTTTTAACCTTTAATCAGCACTATCTCTTTGTCTCAGACAGCAGCGCCACCTTTGTCTTCCAAAGCGTGGGCTCAGAGCTAAAGGTTAAAAGCTCCAGTCTCCAGTCCTGCACACAGCCTGACAGCAGAGCAGGGCAGGGGAACACAAGAGGGCCCCAGGCCAGCAGGGGCCCCGACCACAACAAAGAGCCCCGAGGCCCAATGTGAAAACTGAGCCCCACCCACAGCATGGATCCCACTCACTGACTGAGACATACGTACACAGACAGAAACCTAAACTCGCCCATATACAAACACACCCAAGCATAAACACAGACATAAACAAACACTCTATGACTCTATGCGCTCATGCTGCACATACACAGACACACACACAGAAAATGACACTGTTGGCGAAACTGTCTCAGATTATGAGACTTAAATGCAGCTGGTCAAGGTCTGTCTGCCTGATCATGGCCTGCCTGGCAAGAAGTCTCCCTGGTGTTTTATCTCGCAGGGAGGAAAGGAGTGACACGGCACAGGAGTATTACGGACCATTTTCTCGTTGTAGACTCACACTTGTCTGCACAAGAACAGTGAGACAGGAATAGGAATAGGAATAGCACAGTTCCATTGATCAATGCTGCTCACATATTGAAATTGGCTCCAGATTACAAATCTGTGCCTGTGAAACGTGCTTCACAAATAAAATGGAAGCTCACAAGGTACAGGGTGTAAGAGGTGAGATGTGAACATCTACTGAAGACAGACATGAATGACGACAGACAAAATGACATCTAATGTGATTCATTCTGACATGATGCAAAGTTACAGAAAAAAAGAAAGTTTCAATCACTGACTGAACTATCCGGGATGACAGCAGCCCAGCCTCGACACACAGAAACCAGCAGCAGTTTCTACAAACAGATCAGACTCCATAGATTTGAATATCATAGGTCTTCAATTACATGGCAGTGTCACAGCGGCCGTTAGGTCACACCTGCTTGACCTGATGACAACACCATGTGACGAGGTGTGAAACCAGACGTATCGTACAGAAATCCCCCCGGAGGACAGTCAGTCCTCGGTTATAAGGCATGAAAAACGTGCGCTGACAGCCACGCAGCAATAACTCAGACAGAGAGACGCTGCGTCATGACAAGGGAAATGTCATCAACGGTCTACCTTGTTATTTGGTGTATCAGTTCCAGTCTGTGATGTCTGAGTGATTGAACGCCCCAGTTAATTTTAAGTACAGAGGATGTTATGTCCTGGAGTCTATAACCTCCTCTGAATACAGTGATCAAAACGTGTGGAATGTTGGACATGAACAAATCATATAGCTGGTGTTCTTCTTCCACTGGAAATACCGTATTGAAGAAAAGGGTCAAATCAAAGAATGTAACGTGCGTCACAGTCGGTGGGTTAGCTCAGGAAAGGTGGGGGAGCAGCCTGTCTCATCATACACAACATTAGTTAAACAGGGAGTGTTGTTAGTACCTGGCTGACGGCCCATTTCATATCTCTCAACATGACCCCGAGAGCTGGGAACTGTGACAGAAAAACAGACACAGGCTCATGTACTCATTCATACATAAGCTCTGACAAACACTCACTCACACACCCACACACACATACACACACACACACACACACACATGCCTATAGAGACAGCTCAACACCACGTCAGCGGTAAGCAGAGCAGTCTGGCAGCTTCCCAGAATCAGTGCTGACTTTCAGGAACGCTTCTTCAGCCAGTCACAAGGCTTCGCCCCGTCTCATCACTCTGAGGAACCAGGCAGCTCAGTGGAAGCTAAACAAACTGATTGGGCAATTAATCGACATTGATTTCTACCCCCTGGGGAGTGCAGGATGAGCGTCGTCATAGTAGATTTGTGTGGATTTAAGAGGATGTGTCGAGTAAGGCTATTGATTTAGTATTTAACAACGGTCCCAGCTGGTTTCAAATCAAACTTTATGACTATAAGGTGAGTACAAGGTGAAAATCAAATCTTAGAAGGAAAGGTGATAAGGAGAGAGGAAAGTCTCAACTGCTGGCTTTTGCAGCGTCTGAAATGGAGCAATGGCTCCCTCTGCAGAAGATACTGCAAACAGCAAGGCAGCATTTCCCTCTTCCCACTGTTACGTGAAACACAATTTCACAGTTCAGCCAAACTGAACAGAACTTCAGTAATCAATATCTAACCATCACACAAAAATGTGATATGTGTGTCCAAATACAATTATGAAACTTGAATAATTCTATTGAGAAGAGACTGAGCATGAGAATGCTGGAGGAGTCGAATGTTCAGTGATGTGATGTGGTCCTGTTTCGTTTCCAAGTTACAAGAAAATAAGCAGCCATGACAGGGATGAGCTAGAGACACATGACTGCCACACAGAGACAGAGAGAGAGAGAGGGTGAGAGAGAGAGAGAGAGAGAGAGAGAGAGAGAGAGAGAGAGAGAGAGAGAGCAAAACACAGTGTTCCATATATAGACAGTCAGATAAACAGTCTTAAATAACAACTAAAACTGCACTTCTTTATTTGCCATGAGGTAATTTGTGCCAGACCACAATAAATGGTTTAGCAGAGTTCACACTGAGAGGCCGCTGCTTGTAGTAAAAGTCTGTCTGGGTGAAATAAAATAAAAGCCACAAATCTAAACATCTGCAGAAAAGATATTAGGTAGACCATATCTCAAATTGACAACCATAACATGTTTGAAATGAGTTACTGATGTATGAGAGGCATAGAGGAGAGAGAGAGAGGGGGGGGGGGGGGGGGAGAGAGAGAGAGAGAAATGTATTTAAGACTATGATGACTATGATGTAAGTGACACACACTCAATTGGTAACTTGATTATGGATAAAAAATAATGTGGCTTTACATTGCATCAGTATGTTAGTGTACAGGAGAGGTTTCAAACATCCAGCTGAGATCTCACACACACACACACACACTTATCCAAACCAACTACCTGACAAACATGATAAGAAATTGCTGAGATAGCAGGAACAATACAACAATACAAGGAGAAGTGACAACACGCCGTCTGCCACTGGGCCCAGTGAACAAACACATTAAAACACAGGCATGCTGGCAGCGCCCGGTACACTATGCAGCACGCAGGGAAGGCAGACATCCATAATAGTCCCATCTGCTCTCATAAAGTCAACACCTGCTCCACATCATCACAACAGAGAGCGACATCATCGGTAGTTCTGCCCCTTTGCCCTCTCCTCTCCACATTTAAAACATCCCCATGCACTATCAGCCAGGTTACACTGCAAAAAATGTCCCCAAAAAAAGAAGACCTTTCATCTAATGTACAGTTTTAAAATCGTAATTTTCCTAAAACAAGTGATTTTCGTTTTTTTAAATGTCACTAATGGAGAGAGATAATTCTCATGTTTGAGGAAGTGCCGATATCTTGAAGACAGAAGGCAGATCAAAGCACAAGGCAGACTCAAAACTAAAGCAAATGACTTGGCAAGATGAATATTTTTGGCAGTGTGAGGATAGAAGTAGCAATGCAATACGCCTATCAGTCAAACACCTATACAGAGTTCACACTCATCATATTCTTTCAGAGTCTGTAACCCAGTAAAGATTGCACAATACAAAAACAATTGACCAGTTCAGTGCAGGAACAGGCATATACAACACCCCCCCCCCCCCCCCCACACACACACACACACACACACACAGGCACCTAAACATTCCTCTGTATCGATTTCTCTCACTCTACATTCCTCCGTATGAAAGAGAGGCCCTGACTCCATCTACTTCACAATATAGCCAGGTGGTTATGTGTATGTGATGTATAGGAGAAAGGGATGAAAAGCCTCTTTGTCCAGAAGAAAATGGGGAAAAGAGAATGGGATGGAAAGAACGGCAGAAGAGGTGACGTTAAGTGGGCTGACATCGACATGCCCCGTATTCCTTAGCCTTAATGACTCTGTGGATTTGAAGGTTAATGACTTGTCCCTGGTGGAGCAACAGGCTAAATTTAGTACATAAAATTGTAATGGATTCACTCAGAGTTCAAAGTGACTGCACTCTCTATTTCTCTTACTGGCTACTTGGCTTTATAGCCAGTTAACTGGAATGGAACAGTAAGGAAATCAAGCAAAAAGGGCACCACTTAAATAAGACATACAGTAGGTTAGGAATATCATGATCTTCATACTAGAGTTGATCATAACACCTGATTTTCACCTTAAGTTCTCTGTTGACCAGGTCTGCTTGCAAGGCCACACAGGATATAACAATTGCCATTCAGCTTTACTTTGTGTTTTCATATTTTAACCAATATGAAAAAAAAAAAAATCAGAAAATTAAATGAGCTTTTCAGGAATCAGAATGCCACCACTGACCAGCCTACCTACCACCAGACTGCCTAAATATTTATTGCGCTCTCACGATCTTGACCTGGTTCCTTAATAACTCCAGATTTATTCTGATGATAATGACAAGGAAAAAAGAAGAAGACGAGGAGGATGAGGAGGAGGATGACAAAGAAGTATTACATGAGCCCAGATACACAATACATTTTCACAAAGGGACTAAACTTCCCAGCATTTGCAACCATTTCTGACAGGGTCCAGCATACAGTGTTTGGCAGAGGATGGCATTTTTTCACATAGCGACAAAGACTCTCATGTTTCCAAGCCTCCTGTGATAAGTCAAGGGGGCTGACAACAAGGGTGCCAGACTGTAAATGATACTCGTAGTCGGGATCTCTCTGTGTATGTGCGTGTGTGTGTTTTTCTCATCACTGTTAAACCGAGTAGCACTCAGTGGGGCTCTTGTGTTTACATACTCATCAGGAAGATCCATTGGGTAGGAGGCCAGTCAAGGCCCACGGGTCACAACTTGTTAGCGCGGGGTTGGACAGGTTAAGATTAAGGTCTACGCTGGCTTTTGTACACAGAGATGAATGGAAAAAAAGGAGAATGGTGAAAAGATTAAGAGATAAAGGGACAGAAAAACGGCCACAATTACCCTCCCTGACCGTCCAGATGTAAAGACAAAGGAGGACTTTCTCTGTGTAATCTGGATCAGGAAAGTAGGTTGGCACTACAGTACATGACAAAAAAGACCCATTTTCCTGCCATATCAGGGGACCTGAGCCTCAAAGAAACCCTGTGGCCCAGATAACATGGCTCTCCTGGGGAAGGGAGGTGCTGAGATTGATAGATTGGAGAGAATGAAACTGCGGAAGGACATGCAGGTATGGCGTGAAGGTTTCTTTAATACCTCTATTTTTCTTCTTTAAAATGAATCTGGAAAACACAAAACACAATTTTAGTGTATATCCTCCTCATTTTAATGAACCTACAGAGTCCACTCCATTTATTTTTATTGCAACTTTATTATGGTCCCACAACATGACGCATCCCTGACAAGTGTTGGTCTTTATTAATGTAACAGGTCAGTGCTGGATGGCAAACTCCTGCTAAGTGGTGTTATAGTTTCTTTCATACGTCTTTAAATCTGGCTCAGTGGCATCCAAATTGTCTGGGACAGGTTAGTCTCAAATGAGGGTCTGAGTCTCACTTTCCCCATTCTTCTTTTCCCAGTATTACAGTAAAAATAGGGACATAGGAGGAGCGGTATGCATGACAAAAGGAATAATTCTGGGTTACTTTGATTCCAAGGCATTATCCACTTGACTCGCCAAGGCAGTAACTGAATGAGACAGGTTTGATGATGCATGGCGAAAGTTTCCCATCCGGGAGAGGCTGGAAAGCATCCAGTGATTACGCCACCTCCATCTACCTGTCTGTCTGTTATCCAAGTCGCTGCCTGTGACAGCCTCGCTCAGGACAGTGTACAGTGTGTGAACAAAGCCTGAGAAAATTCAATGAACCTTGCTCAAGAAGGAGACATTGCTTAGTCATTGTCTCAGTAGGAAGGCGTGTGTATGTGTGTGTGTATGAAACACAGACTGGCAAACAGCAATTATGATGAATGACTAATGAAGAGTTCAAAACACAGCAGCCTCCAGTCACAACACTCAAGGGTGAAGCGGGAAATAATGTAAATGCCGGCGTCCGAGGAGCATGTGTGAACTGCAGACCGACAGCCTCTGTGACTCACTTCCTCTGTGTGTGTGTGTACATGTCTTGTATCTTTGCTCTCTCTGTTAACCCCTTGTTCGAATAAAGCTCTATAATGCGCCTGCATACATGTCCGTGGTTGGGTGGGGTTCATTTACACCACCAGCAACAGAGCCTCAGCTGTTAAACTAAACCACACACACACACAGGCCACTAGCACATTCCAAGGCCAGCACACTGATGGGCCTAACAAACATGTACGGGCCTGAGGCTGACACATAGGCAGGCTACACTACATCTCTTTCATTTGTAACATGGATTTGAGAAAAAAATATGATGGGATTAGAAGACAAAAAAGCAGCAAATAAGGGGGAGAAAACAGTAAAACATGAATCTCCATTGCTAAAGAGTTGACAAAAACGAAATCCTGACATAAAATTAAAGTTAACATCCATGTGGATGAAACCTCAATGCTACTGTCTGTCTATCGATTGTTTGCCCTGCATGTCCGCTCAGTTAGACTTAGATAAGATCAGGCTGTGATGGACAGCGCTGTCCTTGAGTCTAGGGAGGGGACGAGAAAAGGGTCAGTGCAGGAGGACATCCTGTAACTGCGGGACTAATGGTGTGTGTGTGTGTGTGTGTGTGTGTGTGCGTGTGTGTGTGTGTGTGTGTGTGTATGTGTGTGTGTGTCTGTGTAGCACTGTAACCATCAAAGTGGACCATGTAATAAGAAAGAACGGAGACCTTCAAGGCTTTCGTGGCACAACAAGTCAACAAGTGTACAGTATGAGAATCGTCAGCTTTTCTTGAGAAGGAGTACATAACATTCACCGTGGAGATCGACAAATTTCAGACTGAATGAGATTAACACTGGATGACAGCTAGGACATTAAGTGAATTACTTTTGATGTATGAAACTTTCGTACAGACAAGGGTTCCATTGTGTGAAATAATGGATAAACTACCATCCTTATCTAGTTATCTAGAAAGATAGTGTGTGTGTGTGTGTGTGTATGTGTGTGTGTGTGTGTGAGAGAGAGAGAGAGAGCGAGAGAGAGAGTCTAACTGTGAAAGAAAAAAAATCTTTTTAAAATAGTTCACTTGAACAATATAGTTTTTGTTCCCTCTTTTACCAGAATTATTAGACAAACACCAGTCATTACCATGGGAACAATAGCAGGACATTGCTTGAATTTTACTCAGTTTCAAGAAACTGAGATTGAACAATTTTTCATTTGTGCTAGCACTCTGGCTGAGTGGGAACAGCAATTTATAATGATGCACACACACAAAGCCGGCTTAATAAAAAAAAAGTTAAACATTGGCTAGTTAAAATATCCCTCAGCATACCGAGAAAGCCTCCATGAAGCTTCAGCGGTCGAGCTTTGTTTGGAGAAGAAGGATCTTAGCAGGGGTAAACTTTTCCTTGGCATCTCCCCTGCAGTGTTCAACATGCCAGAAAGCCCTGAGGGTGGACACACACTTGGAGTGTAAACAGATTTGCCCACCTTAGGTAGTCCCACACTAATTTGGACAATTGGGCTAAAAATCCCATATCATAGTTCTCTCTCAGAGCCTTACTCGAAAGAGCCCAGTCTTCAAAATGGGGCTTGGCAATTTTGACACTTCACTTGTTCAAGAAATCTTGTAGAGCGCATCCACTCTTAAGAAGCTCTGGGCCTCTGAGCCCCTTTGCCTGGCTTTTCATGCCCCAGAGCAGGGCTTCGTCTTGGGCTAGGGTGCAGAGTGATGGCCCATTGTTCTCTGGGTACACAGGGCCGCCTTGAGAGGGGGACTGAGGGGAAGTTTTGGCATTCCTTGAAAACGACTCTCTCTCTCTGTGGGTTCATGGTCTGAGGTGCTTCCTCTCTGCTGGCAACAGTGTTGTCCTGGCAACATCTATATGACCCCTCTTTCTCTCTCTCTCTCTCTCTGTGTGCGTGTGGGTGCGTGTGTGTGTGTGTGTGTGTGAGTGTGTGTGTGGGGAGCCAAACATATGCTTACATAAACAAGCTTAGTTCATCACAAGCTTTCTGCCAGGCCACATTAAACACTTTAGCAGAACTCACACTGAGAGCCTGCTGAACGCGAGGCTGCTTACAGCCCGAGGTCCGCCTGCGTAAAATATAAACTGCGCATCTAAGCATCTGCAGAAAACATATTAGGTAGACGGTATCTCATTTTGAGGAGGAATAACACAGCGAGGCTTAAGCTTCCACCGATAAAGACACAATATTCTTCATGCCTGGAAGCATAGTATATGAAGAAAATCATAAAAACAAGCAAACCTTAACATTTCTCAAGCTGTACCAAGTCCAGACACGCATGGAGTCCTTCTACTCCAACTGTACGACTTGGCATACAGGAGACATTGGATTAGTGGTATTAACAACAATTTCAAGAAAGGAGTTACTCCGCTATTGGTTTGACCAACACATTCCTTTTGGGGTGAGTGAATATATACTGGGCAGAGGGAACACCCATAGTATCCAAAACCAAACTAGAGCCAGCATGTGGATCAATGGTGAGTGTGGATCTGCAGGGTGGAGGAGAAGTTCAGAGCACCAAAACCGACCAAACCGCAGCCCAAAGCTGTTAAAGCCTTTACTCAACACAAATGGCAGACTCCCAGACCCTGCCACATACTCCTAAAGGCTGGGAGAGGAGTGTGGGTGGATGGGTGTGTCATCACTTACACACACACACACGCACACAAACATGCACACACACTCACACACACCTAACCACTTCCTGGCCTTGCATAGCTGGTGGCAGCCACAGCGGTGGGGACCGGGGACCATCCGTGAGTTAAACATAACGCTGGGAGCTGAGACGTTGAGAAAGAGGACATTCCATCCCTACCTCCATAATAATACCCACTCGGCCCGCCCGGGCGCCCGCTGCATGCCTGGGTGGCTTCAGCTGCAACAGCAGAAACAGTGCGGATGGAGTGCAGAGTGCAGAGAGATACAGGCGGCGCTGTGGGTGAGAGAGGGATGTAGAAAGCAGATGTCCTCTCTGCTCCCACTGAGAGCAGCAGGCAGAGGATCGGCCGGACCGCTGCAGAACGCTTTACTGGACAAATACTGTATGTGCATGTAATCGCTTGGTCCATTTCTCCGTCTCGTTCTCTTTCCACTCTCTTACCCTGTCACTTTTTGATACACACACACACACACACACACACACACACACGTGTACAGTAAAAGCAGAATCGGTAATGATACAACACAGGACCTATGAGGATCTCGAGCCAGATTGGTAACAGCCAGACAAACTGTTGGGAGTAATCTGACACACACACACACACACACACACACACACACACACACACACACACACAGTGAGCCTACAATGCTTTTCACTGTTTTACTCCACTCAGTAGATATGTGTCACTTTATCAACAAACACTCTGAACACTAGCATTTGTATTAATCAGATAGACACAATTCAAGGCTGGCAACTGCAGTGAATTCTGAATATGGCCTGATAGAAGGGATTTGGTTTGGTAATCGGGGCATGTAGGGACAGACCTGACTAGCATCTCTTCTATTACCTTTTCAGTGTCTGCCTAGCCTACACTATAGAAACAAATGACTATGGAAAACAGAGTTGGTGCTGGTCACATTGGGTTCAGTCCAACAAAGCAATGGAGGCTTTTGCTGCTCTATCAGCTGTTTGAGCATTGTACGTTTCATTCCCTGATAACGTGTCATTGACCAAGAGAAATTCCAGACCAACCACCATTAATGCCTTTAAACAAGAAGCTCAAATGTTGGAACAAACACACACACACACACGTGATATCCTGTGCACGGTGAAAGGGGTGCTTTCAAAGTGTTGCTTCATTGAAATGCCACAGACTGGTTCCACAGTGGCATTGAGAGAGTGGAGAGACACACACATACACACACCCACACAAACAGAGTTGGGAAAATGTCCAGGCCTCTGAAAGAGGATCATTAGCATTGGCAACAATGGCAGAGACACAAATTAATCTTGTATGAGAACCAGCAGAGAGCCGATTACAGAGTTAAGGAAGCAATGATTGTTCTTGACCCAGATAAATAACTAATTGAGAGACTAAACAAGTGAAAGCAATGTGAGTAACGAGTGAAAGAAAGCTAGATGAACATGATGGGTTAGCATATCACTGCTCAGCATAAAGACAAAGTGGGATTGTACAGGATGTTGTAAATGATCAACTCCTGAAATAAATGTGTGGCTAAAGACACTGCTCATCTCTCTATTAGAATACCTGTGAAGGAATACACTGTTTCTGTGCTCTGGAGACAATCATCAACCCACACCATCTGAAAGAAAAACACTCCAAAAACACACAAGGTCATTTCCTCATGCCTGAGAGATACTGTACAGATAAAAACACATTAAAACGGCTGCATCTCCAGGAAGTGTTGTGCGGTAGCGGCCTATGAGCTCATGTGTTGGTTCTGATATGAACCGACAGACCGGACAGACCAGATCACAGCCATTCTAACTGTGGATCAATACGATGGAGTGTGCCTGACTTCCCAGGGGTTAGTGGAGGTTTCCTGTGACATGAATTATAAACAACTGGTCCAGCAAACGCATAAGCTGACACTGGGAAGGCATGCGCACACACACACACACAAAAACACACGTGTGAAGAAGTAAGAGGAGGGGGAGAAAGGCAAGAAGACAGAGAGAATCAATACCCTATCTTTTCCATTTGCTATATTGCACCATTCCTTAAGTATCGTTTTACAATTGAGTACCCCCCCCCCCCCCACACACACACACACACACTCCCATTTCTTACGTTTGTCTGAGCAAATTCACTTCCCTGAACTTGCTAAACAGTGTACCATCTCAAAATCTGATACAGATTTATAATGACAGACACAAACACCCACAAAACCAGAGCATGTTCCTGGTAGAACAAGCAGATGCCAAGACTCCAAAATGTAACCAAAGTAATATGTATAGTGCCCAGGGTTCACACGCAAAATGTGTGTGTGTGTGTGTTTGAAAGAGAGAAAGAGAGAGACACAGAGAGAGACACACAGAGAGAGAGAGAGAGAGAGAGAGAGAGGGAAAGAGAAGGAGAGAGAGAGAGAGAGAGAGAGAGAGAGAGGACTTTCCATCAAAACAGTATTAATGTGGACCGTGAGTAAAAATAATTAGAGGTTAGATTGGAAGTCCCTGTGAGCTTGTCTGCTCTGCTGACAACAGTGGCTAATATGAAGCAGATGTTGACATGGGAGCTTTGCAGAAAGGAAAGGGGGGAAACATGCGTGAAGAGTACCAGCCAAAGCCAGCGATAAACAGCTGAGAGGAAAGGAATACACAGGCTGCAACTTTGACCTAGTTCTCATCTTTTGGTCCATGCAGTCTTTCTGACTGTCCCCTCCTGGGTGGCTGTCCACACATACTGCAGTCAAACCTAATCAGTCATAAATATGACAGACACACAAGTGAGCCAAGTGGTTGATCCTCAGATCTCACGTGTCAGTGAAAAGTAGTTTTGAAATGTTGCCATGCCATAAGCATGCATTTAAGGACTTGACGATTGCAGCATAATTCCATTAAATTTTATTCAAATATGGTGACTATCAAGAGGAACACAAATGTCTTAAGAACAAGATTTAAAAGTATAATAGTTTTTATAAGTCTATAAAATGGCCTTAACAAAAAAGAACTAAGGAAATATCATAGCAAAACTATAAGTCCCTATAGGAATATTAAAGCGATATTATTGGAGATAAAACAGCAAAGTACAATAAAGTCACTATAAACTCACTATTGCGTACCACAGACACACTTACACAAGTCCCTATAGAGATATTATAGCGGGTTTTTTTTAGGGCCGAGTACAAATACAACCAAGTTTCGAAATGCTGTAATTTCAAGCCCTAACTTGAGGAGCAGCACTATTTAATTAAAATATGGTGCATAGCAAGCAGGATACACACACAAATGCCTCCAGAACAAGATTAAAAGTATAACTTTTGAGCTACTTTATAAATAGAGAGAGGGAGAGATAGCAGTGAAAGTTGTAAACAGAGAAATCCCATGATATTTGTGTGTGTGTGTGTGTGTGTGTGTGTGTGTGTGTGTGTGAGTGTGTGACGAGATAGTGTGATAACTGGCGGACAATCCGCGTCTACCTGTGATGTGTCCAGGAAAACGCTCTTTCTGAACTTCCCTCGCCGTATCTCCATTTCAAGGGCAGAGCCGCGGGCAACGGTGGCTCTGGCTGTTTGATTCCGGCAAAACATCGTCTCTCTCCCCTTTTCAACTTCAGAGATATCCTTGTGTACACCGTCGGACTCGGGAAGGAAAGGAGAGGAATCGCTCCGAAAGCTGCCAAACAGCGAAGCGCAGATCCAGGTGGCACAAAACGGCCCCCACAGCAACTCTCCCAGGAGATTTCTGCCAAACCCCGATTCAAACAGTCACGTTTCTTCTGATGTGTTGCGTTACAAGAAGTCCAACCGCAGTAAAACACACTTGCAGAGTCCTCCTTCACTGCTGAATATTCACTTTTCCAAACATCCAGACTATCCCTTGTGCGCCCCTGTATACAGTGTGACACGGTGACACCCCATGCGGTGCAGCACAGCCCTAACTTTGCCCTGTCCTGTATCCAGAGACCTCTACCGGCGGTGAATGGCGCCCACTCTG
This sequence comes from Centroberyx affinis, assembly GCF_046629955.1. Lineage (NCBI taxonomy): Eukaryota > Metazoa > Chordata > Actinopteri > Beryciformes > Berycidae > Centroberyx > Centroberyx affinis. Next base: position 189,937 of record NW_027280893.1, on the reverse strand, counting down.
CAGTGATTTACCATTGCAGTGTCTCACAGACTGTTGGCAAGAAACTTTTGGCTGAACCCTGGCATGGATGATTCAGCAGGGATGGATGAAGCGGCAATTCACAATCCCTTCACTATTATTTGGATATTTTATTCTCTTAGAGATATGTGTCAAAATAAATATATAAAAAAAGTATTTGTTCATGTAGATGGCATTCATTCGAATTACATTTTGAACACTGGGAATGTTCAAAATAAGTCAAAATGACAACTTATGTGAATATATTTTGGTCTCACATTTTCGTATAAATGTCATCTACATGTGTGGATACGTTTTTGGCCAGTGTTTGTATATTTCAAACCGTATTCTGAAGTATATGAAATGTATCTTTCCCCATATGAGATAGTTAACAACACATGGGTTTGATAGCCTGTCTCAAATGGAGCATAGCAGAGAAAACAACCACATTACATTGTCAACTGACGACACCCATAGTGTTTCAAGTAATATTATTTATTTTAAGTTTATTTGTTACCCTTTGGCCTGTGAGAACTCCCTTTTCATTAATACCAATTACACAGCCTGGCTGGAAGACTACAAAGCAGGGGGTCCTGGGTTTGCTGCCATGGTGGAGCATTTTATTTACGAGCATCTGCAACAGACCATGAAGATACAGCAGGAATGTGAATCAGAGTCCCTGGCGGCCCCCAGGGGCGTCACCGGGAATTCACTGGACCTGCTGTGAGTGGAATTCTTAAAGGTCAGAAGGTCACCTAGGATCGGTCTCACTAAGGCGGAGGTCACAGACAGTGACAGAGGCCCTGCTGGGAGCTCTAGGCCTCGTGACACACAGTGATACAGGCCGAGCATGACCCAGGACCATTTTATCCAGACGTTTGGGTTCACCTCCCACTCGGGACCCTCTGAGTTATGAACAGCCTTCTGCTCGCTCGCACCCCTGTGCTGCTGCTTGGCGTGTGCTTGGCTTCTCATTCTGGTCCCCAGAGGCTTGTATCTATTGAAATCTCGAACTGCTTCAATGTCAAAACCCTCTCACATAAAGGCCTTGGTTCTACTTGGATTACTTCAAGAAGCTGTATTGTGGCTGTGGAGTCTTCATTCATGGTTCAGAAGTAGGCACACAATAGATACACAATACCATTTAACTTCACTTCAATATGCTCTCAAATGGTACAAGGAACCAGGCTTTTCAGTAACACTTTATTTGGATAGTCTAATGTTGATACTCAACTATTAGGTGACAAAACGTAGATGTTCAAAAAGTCACTCACCTACTTGTTGCATCTCTAGACTATGTAACCCTTACCACCCTTAAATTGACTTGATTTATAAGATTAACCCTAACCCAGATGCTGAATATCTATAGGCTGCATTACACACTACTGTTTCACCTGAAACTCAATAGACTTTTAAGTGACACATTATAGTCACTTGATAGTAAGTTGAGTATCAGTACTGGACTATCCAAATAAAGTATGACCCACTTTTCACAGTGATTTTTCCACTATCTACTACACAATAGCGAGATAATTAATCTAAATCCATTGTCTGGCGCTGATGGTATCTATGTTGTTGTGGTGAACGTGTTTTGTTCAGTTCAGTTTTGTCTAAGTCATAAACAGCCTTAACAGTGTTGTCTGCTGTCCTCATTCATCTGCCAGCCAATCATAAACTCTAAATTTAGACTGTTTACACATACTTGTTAGTGTTCTTTGGGCCAAATATATAAACAGTGTTACATGTCATTTTCCATGCAATGTTTCTGCCAGATTACTTTACTATTCGTTCCAACTTTGGAGGGAGAGGCTCCCTATCCCTACTGTAAAACAAAGTCACACAAACACTTCCAATCCAGAGTCGACGTCGTACACCAGCCCAAACTCTTAGCAATCAAGACTAGTAGTCTGACTGCTAACAACACTTCCTCTTCTCAGTTAGGGTTAAGAGTGTTTGCAACACAATCTGGTTGTTTTAAACTGTTGATGATGACTGTAGCTCTGCAGTGAGTGTTTGGTGGTCTCTGTGCAACCCCTATCCCTCTAATCTCCCCCCCTAGTCTCTCATTTAAAAGCAGGATGTTTGTTGATGTTGGGAGCTTGAGTAAATAGCCGAAGGCGCTGTTACTCATGCGGCAATGTGATCTCACTTGGATGTCTGTCTGTTTCCTAGAAGGGTCTATGTGAAATGCAGATTATGTTTACACGCCTCATGCCGCTATGGTCAGTAGGGGGTAGACAATCACAGAGGGGAGCGATGCTTTCCCAAGCTAGGCCTGACCCCCTTTTAACTCCTGGCTGGGGCAGATCCAGCCCTTTGGGCAGCTCAGTTTGCTGCACAGAGTCAGGCAAGCAATAGGCTTATGTGCAGGCTTTGCTATGGCTGATTTTAAACCCATCTGGGAGGAAAAGATAGGCCTGGTTTATCACTCCTCATTTATAGTACACATTCTATGTGTAAATACAACAAACTACATTTTCTTCTGTTACCGTCATTCTTTTTTTTTCTTTTTAATTGTTTTCTCTCTCTCTCGCTCACACGCATGCACACAAAGCAGCATAAACAAAAGGGACTGCTACAGTAAGAATCAAACGCAGCGGTCAACATTGGCACAGACACAGTGGGGTATAAAATGTCGGCCACAGTCAGCACACAAACAAAGGGACCGCTCTTCAGTCAGAGAGCAGTGGCTATGGAGCAGCTGGAGGATGATCACATGGTAGAAAACAGGAGACAATCATGCTGTTACATCCTACCACAAAACCCTATTCTGTTACTCTCTCTCTCTTCTTCTCTCTTTCTCTCTCCCTCTCTATCTCACACACACACACACACACTTACAAAGGTCCATTGCCCACCAGTTGATAGCCAAGGGAGTGGGTGTAGGCAGGCAGCAAACCACTAGTATGGGAAATCTGTTGGCTGCCTCCTTTTCACAGAATGAAAGCATTACAACCCAGCAGAATGACTCCGGCTGTTCCCACTGTAATTACACATGGCTTTCTATGTTCTAAATATATACTGTCATGAGTACAACTCTTGCCCTATTTCCTATACTGTTCTTATAATGTTGAAACTAACAGTCTAGCATTAGTCCTCAGGACAACACAGGATAAGTCACAAACCTTGAATAACAGGTGAGCAGACTTAAAGGTAGCAACGTAGATTATGTTAGAGCCAAGAAAGTAATGAAACTCAGGCTCTTACTGCACAGGGGCATATCATGTAACATTATTAAACTAATAATTTAACATTATTGCCTATTCTGTTGATATTAAAATATTTCCATGTTCCGTCTCTGACCTCCAAGTCTCCTCTCATGTGGACATTAAATGAGCTTATCAAGTTTCAGACCTATTAAGACTATCCTTGACAAAAAAAAATGTCTTTCAATGATGTTAATACTCTGATTAGAGATATTTTTTAATCTACAATTAAATCGTTATATGCAAAATGTTATACTTTCTGTAGTTGAAACCCATTTCTTGGTTTTTGTCTACCATCGCCCTGAAGTGTGCACGCATCTGATGTGAATTTTAAAACATATGATGGATGTGATCCTATATTGGGTAGCGGATGAGGGAACACCTCAGAGAAAAGGGAGAGCTTGAATGCAAGGCCTGTACTGGAACGATACCCTGAATTAACTATGAGGAAAGCACCAGAGGGACTACAGCAGGACTCAAGTCTGGCTTGCAATCAAATCCTTGGCAATCCAGAGGAGTGAAGTGCAAAATAAGTAGATGCACCATTAGAACTGGAGAGTTCCTCTGTGTGGCAGTACAGGTTTTACACCAACCTATAGGTTAGGTATCCATGCAACGTTTTCCTATAATGGGACTGCATTAGACTTAGCCTGACTTCTGCTGGACAATACTTGCCATTACAACCATATACATAATGCCCGTGACATACAGCTCATTTGAATGAATAACTGATCTCCAGGAGTTAATTCCTCCATAGTTCATTAATAAAACGAAATCATTAATTCATGTTGACTGAAAAAAGTGCCCACAGTTAAAGGCCTCCCCTGCTAAGACATTTTCGATTTTTTGACAGGGTCTGTGTTACAGTGCAACAACAAAAAGGGGAAAATTAAGCCAGTTACCGATGTGTGCTGACATAGCCTTTATTCCATTTATTTACAAAGAATACAAAACTCTCCCCCTTGAACAAATCTGAAACAGTAATTTTTCATACCATGTACAGTTCATGATAACATTTCCATCTGCAATGCTGAAACTGAGGAGACGGACGCACACCAGGCACAACAGGGGGGGCGGCTGGTATCACAGGTGAGGCCCCGGCTCACTGAAACCTTGACATCTTTCGTCGCTCATTTCATTTGTAGTGAGACTGAGATTTACTCCTAGCGGCGGCTTCTTTGCGTCCCTGTTTCAACCCCTAGGAAAAAGAAAAAGAAAATATGACCTTAACATAGCTCTCCTATTAAAATCAAGGAGTTACGCCAACCATGAAGCTGCAGCTATTTGGTAAAATGGCTCCATTAGCAGAGAGGCATAACATCATGAATGGAGCAACTTCCCTGAAAAGGCAAACAGCATGCCCAAATTGCTATACTCCCACTACTCTTTAGCTACACAATACAAGTGGCTGAACCTGTAAATATCAGCTGGGATTCCATTACGACTCGTGAAAAGGAGGTCAGGCTCTGTGCACATACCAGGTAGTATCCAGTGTGGTATCCGCTCATGTACCAGGAGATGAGCATGCTGCCCAGGGCCTCGTCGTCCACCATGTCAGGGCTCATCGGTGGAGGAGGTGGGATCATCTAAGGCAGCAGGAGATGGGTGTGATCAGAGCACAGAAACACTGGAAGCTGAGATTCTGTGAGGTTTTCTATCACTAACCTGCTCTATACATGTTTTGTCTCAATTTATCAGGCGCATATGCAAATGTGCGCTTTCGTATGTGCAGATTTCAGACACCCTTGCTTAAACTAAACAACTGCTGCTGCCGCTTTTGTTGCTGCATTCATTTTTCAGTGTAAATGCATCCTCCGACTCACTGGTGGGCCGCAGGGCATCATGGGAGGCCAGGAAGGAGGTGCGGGGCCAGGACCACCAGATCGCCTGCTTCCCCCCTGTAGAGGAAAACAACAAAGGCTTGAAAACGCACTGTGATCTGGGTAATACCGAATTCACAGAGAGTGACCCACATCATTTTGCATAAAAACGAGGTTAACGGCTTCAACAACCCTCCCTAGTGAGTTCTGTTTTACATATAATGAGTGCAGTCGAGGCCATTGCCCTGTTCCTGGAATCTCGGCAACTTCCAAATATACCACATTCAGCGAGAAGGAAGACCCAAGAACACATACCTCGAACAATATTATTTTTTCTTTCTTTATTTTTCTATTTCCCATTTTATACATACTTTCACTCATATATAGCACATATGTCATATTAAGTCATCCATATTTAAGCAAGCAATCAATACTGTAGGTAACATCTGTGAGTAACGACTCCAAGTAAGCCACTACATATAGGAAATCCTTACTTATTCCTATACTCATACCCATTCTAACAGTCTACTTAACATGTGTTGGAATTGACAGCTGCATACATTTAAATAACTCCACAATTGTTTAAATTGTACTTTTGTTGGTCTTACCGTTTTTACGGCTGCATTGTTTATATTTCATTTTCCTATAACTTTTGAAACAACCCAATTTCCTCACAGGGATTGATAAAGTTTCATATTATCTTAATCTCTGACAATCGTCTGTCCTCAAATGGTGTATTATATTTTATATTTTTATTATATTATATTATAGATTTATGTTTCTCATATCTTTGGTTAATTTTTCAGCTGACTAATGAAGAGCTCTTTGTTCTTGGCTAGAAAGGCACATGTTCTCGCAAGTGATATGTGCAGATATAGACTGGGGATCAATAAATTTCAATCCACTGTTGTGTCAAAGAACAAACAAATGTGGCCTTGAGTCTTTTGTCTTACCGGTTTGAAGCCTGGCATGGGAGGCGGGCCTGGGGGAAACCCAGGGAAGCCAGGAGCCCACATAGGAGGAGCGTCTCTGTGGGGCTTGGACTTTTGGGGTTTGCTGTGCGGCTGCTGTCTGTGTTGGTGAGGTGTGGATGACCTGTCACTCTCCTCCGCTGAAGATCCTGCCTCATTTACCTGAATTTCACACAAATATTGCTTTAGTCGACTTAATTCCTCATTTACTTTATTTTCATCTTTGTGACTACACACAGATAATTGTTTTCTCCAGACACTATTTTTTCAAGAAACAATGAGGAAAACAAGATACAGGCTATGAACCAAGAACAGAGATTAATTTATCTATATCCAAATTCATTTACAATGTATATAAGATCCTGTATACTAAATCCTTCAACAGAAAAATCCATCCTTGGATACTTTTGCATTTTTAGATATCATCAATTTGTGATGTTCAATGCATTTCAGGAGTTATTATTTGATGCTGCTCAAGTGCTCAATTCAAGTGTGTAATTTACATTTTTGTATACCCATTTTCTCAACCTGCCTCATCTACTTCAGTTAGTGATTTCCTACATTTCCCCCAGAATAACTTTGCCAACCTCCAGAGAACAGACATGAACTTGTTACATTCAGCTGTGGGTTATACGTGTAGGTGTAGGGAGCAATAGCGATGGCATAGTAAAAGCAAAAGAGCGTGAGATCTTATAGCGAAGAAAAGGTAAGAGTCAAAACTCAAACGACTCAAAACGTAACATGTCTTGTGGCTGCATTGCATTCTGGTCTATTGAGGCTGCTGTCGGTGAAGAAATTGGTATCACTGCCTCTTCTATGATGGATTCATCTCCGTTTGATTGTTGCGCGTCAGTGCAAAATGGTGATTCTAGAAAGATGCCCTTGCTCTGGAAATACCTTGATGTGAAGTCATGTCCTCTACATTTGGGTCTAAGAAAAATATACCACCTAACAACAAAATTGACCCAGAAATGCAAAGTATATCACCAATATCTGTGTTTAAGTGTTGTAGGTTATATAAGGATTGTTTTCATCTAGTACTTGTAATTGTATTTGCACCACCATACCTTGAAATTTGTTTCCTCCTCAACCTCAGAATTCTCTGAGATCAAGTCTTGGAGGTTCTGCTCCTCCTCGTTGCCGTAGTCTGTATAAACAACTATACAAGTGCCTCTCTTCTCATCTATGGAGGAGATGGTGGCTGCATACAGCTGGCCATCCTCTGACCAGTAAGCACAGCACGAGTCCCCAACCTGCCACTGTGACAACATGAACGGGTATTTGAAATGAAATATAACATAAGGCCAACACACCTAAGCATGCCAACCTTCCCAGTGCCTCTGTCCTAGGTTGTGCTAAATGAAATCAAGGATTAAAGAGTGGGTGGATGAAATGCTCATTCAGATTATTGTAATCTATTATGGAAGACCTAAACTAAACCAGTTGGTTCTGTCTTAATGCGTAGTCCTACGCTGTCATTGAGGCACCATACATACTGACAAGCGATTATTGTATTGCTCATCTATATTTTCAAATGATTCCTTTTACCAACCTCTTTATCTGGTGGTGCATTACTTCTTTTTCTGCTGCGGTTCTTTTTGTTGTTCTTGCGTTTTTTTCCTGGGTAGTCTTTCTTGGAAGTCTGAGGCTCATCTTCACCTTTAAGGGCAGTCTGGCACACAAAAGCAGCGATAGAGCAAAGGAGTGAAGAGTGAGTGCAAACAAACAGACAAAGACAAAGGTTTTGATCCACTTTCATTTTGAGATATTGCTCAAATTGTGGTTTTAGTGTGAAAGTATATATGAAGTGCAAAATGTGGATCAATAGGTCATATTTATGTGGAGGTAGATGTGCCAAAGTGGTTATTTAGCGTCATTAGAGCACCTGTTTTACCTTAAATGATGCGACTGCCTTGTCGTAAGCCTTTATCAACGCTGTGTCGTCCCATATATCAGAATCATCACTCTGAAACGTAGTGAAAGGTAGAATTAGGGCAGAGTATGGTTCATTTTTAGCTTTTCCCACTCACTATAAATGCAAGTGGGTTCATGGACCAGATGCATAAGGATGGTGGACTCCTGGATTGATGTATTTCGGTCTTTCTTTCCACAGTCCAGTGTTTGCAGGCTGGCGGGAATAAATGTTGACATTTGAATAACCTACGCCGTGGAATAGTGTCAGTGTCAAGTCACCAGGAGCGCACCATCTTTATGCATCTGAAGTCCATCACCAGGAGGAGCCTGGTTGAATTATGAGTCTGCTAAAGCGAGGTAACATTTGGACAGCTGAAACACAACTGCCAAACTGTCACTCGGTGCTCTTCCTTTCCTGACTGTTTGGTACCCAACTCGACGTTAGCTTACGTTATGTGAGATGGAGTTTAGTTTAGCTAGCTCATCATCTCAGCTAACCCTAGCCTGGTCTGGAATGTGCCACTTATGCTATCATTTAATCCTCAGTAGTACATCTTCACTTACTTGTCCAGTTCCACGTGTAAAAAGCATTTCTTTGCATCCATTCGCCATGACAAACGTAGAGATTTCACCGCTAACTGCTAACACCTGACGAACAACGTGCGTCGGAAATGGTGACGTATCGTCAAACTGATGACGTATATATCTTGCGACAAGCTGGTTGGCTTGGCAACGACTATAGTTGTTGATTTAGCGCTATTTTTCCAGACAGATTGGTGTGTCGTTTCTGAATTAGTTGTGTTTTTTAACCACCACCTAATGCCACAGATTGTAATCGTTGTTGGTTGATTTTCTGACGATGATCGACTCCTCTCTCAGTTCTTTGGGTGTAAAAGTTGCCTTGGCTGCATCCAGCGACGAGAATCACCCACCAGAAAACATCATTGATGGGTAAGTTAGTAAGCTACCGATTTAGCGTTAAATAGCTTAGGTTAGCTACCTCGTTAATGTTGCGTTGGAAAGCATTAACGTTAAGTCAAATTTATATTATCTCCGCCGCGACTTGCAGGTAAACTGCCCGTTGAATGTTACCGACTCATAAACGAGTGAAGCTAACGTTAATATTTGATTTTTGCTTTCCTGTTTCACCAGAAACCCTGACACGTTTTGGATGTCCACTGGGATGTTTCCGCAAGAGTTCATAATTCGCTTTGCTGAACCCACGAAGATAGCTGTCGTGACAATGGACTGCTACAATGGTAAGACACATTTAATAGTGTCATGCTATGCCTTACTATCTTTAAGGGATCAAAATGAGAACATAAGAAATGCTCTTCAGCCTGTAATAACTGAATGCATTGTTTCTTGTAATGCCATACCCACAGCTACAGAGAATGTGACCAAATTCAAATAGTCAAAACTCAAAAGAGGATCACTTTGCGGCAACATTTGTGATACATAATTAAGGACTATATCTCAGGGTTTCCATCCAATTATAACTGAAAGCATTCTAAAACTGAAGGACAAATATACATAGGCCTAGGTAGCAATCAGCTCAATTCCATTTGACATTTCCATATCTTCGTCTTGAGCGAATATCATTACTGGTAGATTATTTTACTGGCATGTGCATGAAGGGATAAAAGCCTTGTTTGAAATCTTGTTTGATATTTTTTATTGGGATTTGATTTGGAAAATGTGGGACACACCCTCTAGATTATGGCCATGTGGCAATCGGTCAAGGGCCTTCCCACACAGAGCTGGTTGATTGGTCATCTGAAGGAAAAGAGGTTGAAATAAGACAGATAATCAGTGTAATCCTACATCCTTTGTAATGTGATCATCGTACGAAAAATTCAATAGATACATGTGGTTCTTTTGCAGTGAAGTGTCTAAAGATTGAAAAGAATACCTCAGATAATGCTTCTCACTTCGAGTCTGTTGCAGAGAAAGGTAAGGATGATCCTCTCTGTCTATCTGTTAGGACACACATTTTTCAAATGCTAAAGAATTCAAATTTCTATCAACAATACTCATTTTATTGCAGAATTTGAACATACAGAGGGGCTTCTTCAGTCAAATTCTATTTCAGTAAGTTGAGATGGAAATATTCTTGCATGAAACCCATGAATGTATACAGATAGAGCCAGATAAAGCCATCACTTCTCTCTCTTTTTTTCCAGCTAAATGGAACCAGTGCAACCCACCTTCGTTTCATCATCACCTCAGGATATGATCACTTTGTCTCAGTGCACAGAGTCGGTGTGGAGAGTTAACAACTCCACACTGGGATTGATGTCTTTTTTCACTGTGCCTAGAGGCAAGTAAAGCCTTAGGGCATATTTTTCTACTTATAAGGCATATAACATTTAGTCAAATTAAATATGAATGAATCTCATTGTATATGCTCAGTCTGTTTTGATAAGGGACACACACACACACTGCTATCTTATTTCATGCCAAATAGCTGTAACGGTGATTGGGAATCTGATAAGCATGTTCCATGAATACGTGAGGTGCATTGATTTCGAAAATCAATGAATGTATGTATAAACAAAATTAATTTTGTCAACTCAATCTTATCAATACCATTGCAGTTACAAAGCACTTGGATGAAAGCCGATGTGCAGTTTTAAATCTGGGTTCTAAATCTGGGCTTTGCTTTAACCCATAGTATGGTTTTGTGGTTGTTATTTAATGCAATGGATGCACTTTTGGGGCTGATTACCCCACATTCAAATGTTCCTGTTCATTTTGCAAGTTCATATTTGGCAAAGCTTTAAAATAAAAGAGTTGGACCCTGATGAATGGTAGATTTACTCACAAAAGAATAAAAAACAAAGATAAACTGCTCCTACTGACTGAGAGATAGAGCTAATTAACTAATTAAGAACAGTGGGGGCTAAAATTGGCATCCATGCTGCCCCCCATCAGCAGAATTGGACAACCCCATAGAAATGGGAACTATGGGTCATGCAGCTGGGGGAGGGGGGGGGGACCAGATGGTTTCCCGGCCAACCAGCTAGTCTCTAAAGACTGCAGGCCTGCTCACACAAAGGACTCAGGCAACCTCCTGTACTCTGTCTCCTCCACACAAACACATACATACACACACAGACACACACACACACCCTCACACAGACTCCTATCTAGCTTCATGGCCATTTCAGCTTGTCGGTAGCGAAGGGTTGAGCAGAGTGCTCGGACCCTGTGGGACTCCCTCCCCAATTACTCTGCTGACTGTGAGCAGCTTGGGGACTTGCTGAGGCTGTGTACACTGTAGCTGGGTCTGCTTGCAGGGCTCCGGATAAACCAATAAAAAAAAATATGAAATACATGCCTGAATAACTAGCCCCCTGACATCTTACAACAACTAATTGCTTAGGGGTAAGGTTGGGATACAGTGCATTTGAGTGTGAGTTTGTAATGAGTAATGAGGGCAAGGTGGAAATTGATACGGTGTTATTGACTCATCTATAATTTATTGCTATGGAAAATGTATTGTAAGGTTAGGGGTTAGGGTTAGGCCCTGAAATGTAATGCAAACTCCCATTTCTGGTAGGTCTACAATGTTTGTATGTTGGACAGGTTTGCAAACGCGCCTCCTCGTTGCTAATGAATTCAGACCCTTTTGTGCTTGACTGTCGGCCGATCATCAGAATCACAGCAGGATATGAGCGCGTTATTATCATGTCACTGCAGGGCAGGGCGAAATTATCACCCAATCTCTTCTGATGGCTGCCTAACTGCTGTCCAATCACACTGAGACATCTGCTGGACCAACACTCTGTATGTTCAGCTGAGTTAATAAGAAGTGAGATATGATAACCCATTCCCTTCCCAATCTTTCTGCTGCAACATTCCATTTCATAATTGAAAATGGTAGGTTTTATGAAAAAGCAAAGAAAAAGATAAACAGTAATATGGAATGCTAGAATTCACTACCTGCAGTAGTCTGCATTTACATTGTAAGATTTAAAATGGATGGCCTCTTAAATGTTTTTTTGTTTCTTTTCACCATTTTGCCGTTTGAGCACATTAGCAATAGCAGTAATTCTTGGAGAAAGCATAGGAAAGATTTGCCGCAAGATGCAGTTTGTTGTGTTTATTTCGTGCAGTATGTATGCTTATTTTATGCAGTTTTGTGAGTGTAGTTAATGTTTCTTATATGCCGTCTTGAGCCAGCAACCCCCCCATCCCGTTATTTTCTTTCATGTCAAACCAATGACTTTGAATTCCTGCTTGTTATGTGCTCAGTGTGGTCCTCCTTTCATGTCAACGGCAGCAGCACAGACACTGACAATGGGCCTTAATTTGATTTCAGTTTTGATTTGGTCCAATCAGCCCAGTTATGACAGATACTGAGAGGGGAAGAGCTGGTGTGTGAAGAAGGAAACACTATCAAAAGGCTGGAATTAGATGATTACAAGGGAGAGGAAAACAATCTTCTCATTATTTAAGTCCGAGAGGAAGAGTGAATGACAATGAGGAATTGACAAAGGCTGCAGTTGAAAACACAGTTTTGAATTTACCAACAGCATTCATATTTATTTCTGATTCTAAAATCAGTATTTGTTTGTACAGTTGTGAAATAAATAGTACCAAGTATTGTATAGCATACAAACATGTATTTGTTACTAAGCAATCTGTCATCTGTCTAATTCCTCTGTGAGATATCTAACAGCAACACATTCTTTCTGTATATTGTGGTGTGGTTCAACAAAGTTCACCCATATTCCTTTCAACATGGAAGTGCATTAAAGTAAAAATGTTTTTAATCAGCATACAAAGCAGGCACAATGCAGACTAGTGCAATATCGTGTTTGTTGATGTATATATTCCCTATTTGAACATGCAAGAATCAAACGTAGAGCAACCCGCACAACTTCCACCTTGGCAGAGAAGCCTCAATGAATCAGTCCGTCTGCTGAGATAGATGCAGAATCCCTCTTTTAATTAGACAAGTGCCAAAAACAAAATAAGTGCTCAAGCACTGATGCGCTGTTGACAGAGCACTGATGATAGTCTGAGGACTGAAACGTTTGCTGCTTTTTAACTCATGTTTGTGTACCCAAGCTTTTTTTTTTTTTTGGCACTTAGGACTAATGGAAAGATCTATCTCAACAGACAGACTGATTCATTGAGGCTTTTTTTGCCCAAGGACGATGTTGTGCGGGTTGCTAAACTTTTGATCCTTGTATGTTGAATTCCTCATCCGACGCACCCAAGGAAACCCTCTGAATTGTTGCCACTACCATAGGTGCAGTATCAAAGTCTGTTTTCTACTTCCCTATTTGAATACATTTCTATGAGAAGGCCCTATGAGAAGTTAGGGCTGAAAAACATTACTCCCTTGAGTTTGAGTGTTGTTCATTACCATAGAGTTCCACTTAGTCTGTCTCTCTCCAAACCTCTCCTGACCTGCTGGGGTAATGTAATGTGGTGGCGGGGTGCTGAGCAATCTTGAGCAGACTCATTACAGAGATTGCCACACAGTCTTGACCAGCGCAGTGTGTATCTTTGTGTCTGATAGTCTGTGTGAGCCCCTGAGCACCCTGAGTAGGTGGACCAGTTAAACTTTTGCTTCACAAACTACTTTGCCCTTGTGGGAGGTGGAATAGCTCCAAAATAGTAGAGCCAAATGGCCTGGGCTGCTACTATGAAGGATTGTTTGTCTCCAGCTGGAAAAATGCCAGCGAACTCTCATGAAGTTGGAGGGACACTGGAGGGAGCGAGATAGACATTACTGGGACACTACCCTTGTTTCTACTTTTTTTTCTCTCAAAATATTTGCTTGTATCGTGCACTATCCAGCCCCCATCTCATTCACACACACAGTCACAAACACACACACACCACAAAGTCAAAATGTGTGTGTGCCTGTATTCTGGACCAGGAATTACCAGGAGATATTGGTGATGACAGGAGATAATGATAATGGAGTACCACTTGTGGTATTTCCCCCACAATGATATTCAATTCTCTGCGTGGTTCAGACATATGACTTGCTTACAGAACATCCTGGCTAGATGCACACTCAGAGGATGCACTGATATCGTCCACTAAACCAAATGTTTTCATGGTCTCTGCCCATGTTTCTTATACTTTTGTAAAAGCAGTCATAGAAAAGTCACAAAAAATTCCAATTTGGACAATTTGATCACAGGCACAATTTACATATTCCAACCTGACCCACAATCAACCCAATCCAGAAGTTTGAGTTCATAAAGAAATATATATATATTTTTTAGGCATTTTTATGATTTTTTATTAGATAGAGACAGTGTGAGAGATAGACAGGAAGGTATGGGAGAGAGAGAGAGGGGAGGACATGCAGCAAATGACCGGGGGTTGGATTCGAACCCCGGGTCACTGTGGGAAGGACTGAGCCTTACATGGTATGCGGCTCACCGAGAAATTACCGAGAAATTATTTAATGTGTAAATATATGTCCAGTGGAGTGATGCTTACTGAGTGAGTGATTGTTAAGACTTTAAATAGCACCTGAATACACACATGCAGTGGCAATGCCTTATATTTAGAACTGAGATGATGTCACTGATCATGTCCAGAGAATGACAAAAACACTAGATGATTTAATAAAATATGTTAACTGCACTACTGGCTTCGTTTGCATATTGAGTTATCAAATTGAAGACTTTTTCACACTTGAATTGATTAAATTTAGTGCTAAAAGTATGACAGCTTAACATTAATTTAACATTTTGAGGTTGCAAAAAACATTGGTAATAATTGTGAACAGAACTGTTGTTCACATCATAAGACTTGTGTTTTGCATTATGATGGCTCATGAAATTTTCAAAAAGCTTATTTTCCATGTACAAATTCCTTAAGAATTGACAGTGTGGGAACATAACTAAGATGCATGTGGCCAAATAAAATCTTCTTTGGGGCTTTAGATGATATATCACTGTCATTTCTCAGGCTTGTAGGGGACATGTGTGAACCAAGTTGATTATCATGCTTACCATGTGTCATCATAGGACATTAATCATGGAATAGATAAATCATCTATTGTCTGGCCTGTATCAACTAACACTTAATAAATGGTGTTTTCTAATTACAAAATTCTACATGATTGATGAATGATGAGTGACCCTGTTCGAGTTCGGTGAGGAAAATTGGAAAATATTCTCTTATGAACGCTAAATAACTTAGTATTTACTTTGAAACGAGTAGTAATGGTGTTATCACAAACTGGTATTTTTTATTATTTTTTGTTTTTGTGACCTGGACATTTAGTCAATATAAAAAGACACCATATTTTGCAGTTGAATAACCCTTCTAACCTTACAATTAACAGAGAAGATGCCTTCCAGTTATTACTAAGTGATCCTAAATTGTACACTTATGATGATGTGCAAACACCTAAACATCTGTGGTGAAAGAACAATCAGTGTCATTTTGACTGAACGTGTGTAAGTGAGTGGCCCTCCTTGCCCTCTCAAATCTCTGTGGCAATGACATCGTCATACGTTTGTAACCCTGAGCTGTAGGTGATGTCCATGTCTAGCTCTGTCCGGCTCTCCAGTTCAGCGGTCAGTTCCTTTAGGATCCTCTCCAGGTCCTGGTTCTTCTTGTGCATCTGCAGGTAGTTGATCTGGAGCTGCTTCTGGTACTTGATGACCCTGTCTTTCTCTTTGTTCCATGTCTGCCTCTCCTGCTCGAAGCTGTTGGCCAGCCTCTCTTGAGCCTCCTTCTCCTCCCTGAGCTGCCGCTTCAGTCTCTCCACCTCCCTCTGAAGGGAATCGGTGGAGGTATGCCCCCTGTTCTCCTCCCCCTGGCCCTGGGCAGGGGAGGCTGTGCCTTGGTTTAGTCTTTCTAAGGCCTCGGCCTGAGCCTGGGCCTCCAGCTTCAAATTCTGTTCATGCCTCCGCTCTTTGGCCAAGGCCAGATCCTGTTTCATCCCCTGAATGTCTGTCTCCAGTTTGCCCACTTTCTCTCTCAGCAAGTCAGCCTCATTCTTCTTGCGCTGGAGTTCATTTTGGCACACCTGAAACAGAAATAGAGAAATATTCAGACCATAAGCAGCAATAGAGTACAGAGACTACTTTTTTGACTGATACAATAGGTCTAAACATTTGACAGGTCAAATAAGCTCAGTTGTTATTATATAACTGTGCTACAACATAGATATTGCACAACAGTCTGAAGGTCACAGTGGAGTGCAGCACATAAATGCAGGTACCCTTCCTAGCCATTGATGCTTTCATCTTACAAGCACTATGTGGGCGTTTTAATTTGTCTTCATTTGAACTGTAGTGTGCACTGAATTGCCATAAAATCATCAACAGACCCACCTCAACCTCTATTGTGCGAGAGCGGATCTTGTCCTCGTGGTCTTTGTTCTGTTTCTCGAGCATCTCCATCTTTGCCGTGACTTCCTTCACTGACGCCCTGAGGCTGACTATCTCATTCAGCTTGTGGTTGACATCTGCCTGGCAGTCTCTCAGCTGCTGCTTCAACAAGGAGATCTCCCCCGTCTTCTGGCACACCTACATTTGGACAGAGATAATTGTGAAGGTGAAACAGATTAATATTGTATGCCACTTAAAGGAAAAATCCACCCTTAGATACTCGTACACTGTTAGACACGTATTACACGAAATTTCGTGAAATGAGCATAATGTTTTAAAATCAAAATACGTGTCCCGTGCACAAAACGTGAGAAATACGTTTTCCCACGATGAAAAGATTATGTGAAGGAGACATGACTAGAAACAAGCAGTAGTTTGACATTGAAAGCAGCTCTTGCTGTTTGATTCTGAGGGACTGATACCAAACCGTTTACCATTGATGTGTATGATAGCTGAAATTTTTTCTCCTGTCAAACCTATCAAACTGCCCAGTTATATAGAATATCATTGTGGGGGAATAAGGTACATTGCCAAAAGCTATTTTACGTGTTTTATGATGGATTCTAAGTTATGTGGCTTATATATGTTTACATCTTCGCAGCAGTCTGCAAGGTTGTACAGGATTATGATGTACAGGAAATGTTTCAGACCCAGCTGAGATCACACACACACGCACGACTGACGACTCACGACTCACCTCCCACTGGGTCTCCTCAAGTGTCGGGGCCAGCTGTGTGCTCTCTGTCTTGTACGACCTCAGTCTGACCTCGACGAGATCCCTCTCCCGGCTCAGCTTGGAGATGTCCTCCTGAAGCCTCTCCTTCTCTGCCTGTACATCAGTTTCATTTCTCATCTCATTCATTTATACAAGTGTGAAAAGTAGCATATCTGAGCACCTGCTAATGTTTTGGTCTCAGATGGAAAACTGTTAAAATGCTGAATCATAATTGATTCAGTGATTTGTTTATCTGAGAAAGGGTTAAGGGGGGAGGCTTGATGGGATGAGGACAAAGCAGAAATAGAAGAGAGGAGGTGAGCTGACCTGGAGGTGGTTGACCTGCAGCTGCAGTGCTTGCTGGGTTCTCACAGCCCTCTGGGACACCTGTCGCAGCTTGGTGGAGCAGCGCTGCTTCAGCCCTTCCATCTCCTCAGCGCAGTACCTCTGCCTCTCCTCAAATAGCTGGCAGGTGTCCACCTCCTTCTCCTCAAAACTCACCTGTTGTAAAGTGGAGAAGAAACCTCAGTCACAATTTGTCGGACAATTTACTGTATAACAACTGATGAAGAGCGCTGATCTTGAGTGAGAGTGCATGCTTGATTCTGGTGAGAGCTTGGCACCTGTAGCTCCTGTAGCTCAGACTCCCTCTCCAACAGCCTCTGTTCCAAGCGCTCGATCAGTGACTCATCTGTGCTGATAGGGGACCGAATCCCACCTGCTGTTTCAGAGAGAAGGCTTGGCTCATCTGCAGAAAGTAGGGAGCCAGCCTCCCCATTAGTCTTACATGCCAACCCTCCGTCGTTTAAACTGGCCCTGTGGCTAGAGTCGAGGTTAGCGCCATTCCCATTGACCCATGGAGGGAAATTGGGTTGTACTCCCTGGGTGAGGCCGTTCGCCGGGGCTGAGCTGCCAACACTCTGAGTGACAGGGCCTGTGGAAGCACTTAGGCTGCCACTGGTACTGTGGGTGGGTAAGCTAGACATAGAGTTGCGTCCCGAGTCGGAAAGGGTCCCTGAAACGAGAGGAGATGACGTTGTATGTTAATGTAAAATGAATCTGAAATTCATCATTCGTCCCTAATAACTCAATTTTAATGCAACACAGTATCGATAAACAGTTGCAAAATACAGTAATCCTTTGTGAGACCTGAGAAGGTGTCTTGCTTGTGTCTGGTGTCTGGGCTCCTTGTTTTTTCCAGAGGGCTGAGGATGTGGTCCAGGCTGTTGTGGCCTGTGTCCGTGGAGGATGTACTCCTGGGAATCACAGGCTTGAAGGCAGTGGAACGGACCAATGACTTCTCAGCAGTGGTCTAGAAGAGCGAAATGACAGACAGACAGTGGTTTATTTCCCTATTTTTTCCCCTCTATTTTTTATTTTCAGTGCGGCTCCTCTTAGCTGATAGCACAGCAAAAAGCAAGTCCTCCTGCACGCTTTTGTGGAGAATACAAAGAGCCAAGGATGAGTCACACTCTAAAACTTGAAACTCATAATGACTGGCTTTCACTGAGATAAATATTGTCACGTGCTGGAAGCCTACACAAATGAAAAGGATAGATTTTTTTTTTCCAATCGTGTCTTTTCGTATTAGAAATAGAACCACCGAAGCGTGCAGAATTGCTTCAGTACAAGCTGGCAGTATTAAAAGCCACACAGCAGTAGTTGCAAGTAAAATTCACTAGACTGTCATAAAAGAGAAAACTCATTTCAAAGATGAACTTATACTCCACATGCCCCATCTGTGCTGTCCAAGAACGTCACAAGCGCTACCGTACCTCCCCTCCTTTCTGTCCTCCTCCTCTCCTCCCCTCTGCATCCCACATCTCTCCCCCATGTGCTGTCTGAGGTAAGATGAATAGCCTTTCTCTGTGATATTAATAATATGAGCTACTGCTGAAGTGTAAGAGGTAAAGCTTGTGAGCTCAGCATTCCTTCTCACTGACTTCATGACTGGGAAGTGGGATGCCTTTCCCTGTTCTTTTTTTTTTCTTGCATACTCTCTCACATAGTCTCTCTCTTTCTCTCTTGTTCTCTCTCTCTCCCTATCTCTCTCTTTCTATCCCTTGAACTCTCTTCACCCCTTGATCTCTCTTTTTCTCTCTCGTTCTCTCTCTCTCTGTCTGTCTCTTTCTGAGCCGCTTCCTATTCCTCTCCTTTGCCCCGGGGAATAAAGGCCTATTGAAGGAGACTCAGTGTTTGCCTACGTATCCCTGGCACAGAAATGACTCCTCTGAGAAGATCAAGGCATTCTTAGGTCATTAATCTGGGAGAGGGTGATTAATAAGCTTGGAAGGTTCAGCGCAGGTTATGAGGAATGGCTGCTACCTATTAAACTACCTGCTGTGCATGGTTTATCTTTAACTTCGCTGTGAGGCTTTCAAAGACCCTTTTAGTTATGCGGTATGACTTGTTAATGGTTTCAAGGATAGCTCCAGTTTATGAAACTTTGATAATGATGTAGAAAAGAAAAGTCAGCTAAATATGTAAAGTAGTTGGTCTTTAGTCTGTCCTTGGTAATAAATGTATTTTGTCATTTTTTAAGTAAAAGCATGACAAAACAAACTTTGCTCACCCTTTCAGTTGTTTTTGGCGGCATGGGCAGCAGTTTGGGTTGCAGTCGCCCATCCGATTCCCCATCTCTGTTTCCTCCACCAGCATGGTCCTCCATTGGTCCTCCTTTCTGGTGCACTGACCTGGATTTATGGCTCACCTTGGAGGGAACAGGAAAAACATTTTATACAAATAGTAAAATTGTATTTTTAATGTTTTTATTCCTACTGACGCATCGTGCTTTCAGCATGTGAGCTCACCTTGATGTAAAAGAAATCCTCGCTTCGTCCCGACTGGGAATGGGAGAGGCCTTTGGAGGGATGAGCGGAGGACGATGAACCCTGAGTGAAGCCGTACTTCAGTAACCCGTCCAGGCTGCGGCCTGCTGTTTTCCTGTGGTGGTTTGTTCCCTTTCTTAGCTTGTATTCAGACGCCTTGCAGTGTTTGTTGTTGAGGCTGTTGCCACTGATGAGGCTGCTGACGCTACCCATGGTCCTGTAGGCATAGGTGGGGGCAGGGTGGGGTTGAAGTCCGGGCGGTCAAGTTATACAGAGGTGAAGAGAAGACACAACTCATGACCCCAGAGAAGTACGGTCGATGGCTTCATCTGCGAGATAAGACACAAAAACACACTGAATACAGGGAATATGGCTGTTGGTGTTCTATTGAAAGCGGTAACATGTGATGTTTGTCTTCTAATGTTGGTTCTCAGTTCTCTAGTGTTGTTTAAGTCAATTGTGACCAACTGTATTCAGACTTTCAGTGATGAAGCAGGTGTGTTCACATTTGCAAAACAAACAAACTGGAAAAAAAAACCTAACTTGGCACTCTGCCTGGCTTTGTGTGTCTAGATTTATGGCTCAGCCGTTGAATTTGACAAATAACCCTTTGGGTGCCCTTCCTCTAAACAAACTGGTAATTAGGCTACTTACTGCCTGCTCAACACTTGGCATACACTGCCATCTGAATAACACTACACAATCATTTTCTATAGTATCTTCTTGCTATTGCACTTTCACATAGTAGAGACAGACCACACAGCAAGATTTAAGCTTTTAAAATCAGATATGCTGTAATAATAATAGTAAATAATGATAAACATTATTTGTATAGCACCTTTCAAAACAGAGTTACAAAGTACTTTACAATAACACAATAAAACAAGAATAAGAAAAGACAAAAGACACAGCTAAAAACAATTAAGTCAGAGCAAAACACAGATAAATATAAAACAGCAAATCTATAAACAATAAGAATAAGTGCATAACATACTGAAAGGTAGTACTGCTGCAAATATCCAAGACCAGATATTTCCTGCACTCTTTCTCTTGGAACAAGGATCTCAGTCAGGAAAAGCAAGTGAATAAAAGTGTGTTTTAAGAAGAGATTTAAAAGAAGATACTGATCTGGCTAGCCTAATATGCTCAGGCAGGCCATTCCAAAACCTATAAGGGCCCTAATAGTGAAGTCCCTGATCACCTTTGGTCATGAGTCTCGAATTTGGAACGGCCAAAAGGTCCCTGCCCGATGATAAATCGTGATCGTGTCATTCCTAGATCGTGAAAAGACCATTGAACTAAGCACACCAAACATTTGGACAGATTAGAGTTGGGCACATTTGTGTTAACATCCTCTCTTACAATCCACAAGGGCTTTTATTCACAGTTCTTTTAGGGTAACTAGTGATGCGCCCTTCTATCTGCCACCCCCACCTCCTCTTTAAAGGCAAACAGACCCCAGATGTTGCGAGTCATGATCTCTAACCCACAGGGGAAAAGTCCTCTCAGTGGTCACTAAGCTCCATGCTAGCTGATCAGGCCTGTGTGCCCCCCTAACCACCTGGTCCTCAGCCTTTAAGCATCTTATAATGACCACAGGAACAAAAGCATGGGCCAAACAGCCCGCCATAACAGCCACATATTAGTGGTGAGTTACACTTAGCGAGGGGCTAATCCGTGGCGAATCACTCTTTGCATGGTGGCGTTTGTAAGATACACATAGCTGTCGGTGTCATTGTTCTGAGGGGTTTGATTAGCATGCTTGAGGAGGAAGATGCTGAATGAAAGGAGGGAGTGCTGAACATGGCTGTCACTTGTCATCACTCAGAAAAGGATGAGAAGAGAGATAAGGCGTGTACAAAATAGATGGTTCACGATAAGGAGAATAATAAGAGCAACAAAAACAGATAGCAAGTGATAGAGAGTAACATGCATACTCAAGAAAGAGGCTCGCTTGGTAGGAGGAAAGTTTGAGCAGCGGCTATGGCAGTCATTCAAAAAGGGATAAAAAGCTGACATATTTATCCTCTCTATTTATGGTGAATATATGATAGCAGTGATGTGAACATCAACTAATTTTGTACTGCAAGAAGCCCTTTAATCATGAAAGGCAGTGTGTTTACAGCTTCTTGGAAATCATCCAACCCAGCCTGACTAAACATCAAATCTTAACAAATTCTTTGATTCAGGATAGAGTGCAAACTATAATCTACATGGCAAACAGCTACTGAAAATGTTGAGTAATGGCATATGATGTGCCTAAATTAGTACCTGTGCAAGTACAAAGCAAAGCTATCCCACGTGCCACTGGTGTAAACAGTCCCTGACGTGGCTATGACTGCCTCTATTCCGGTGTGCCTGGATGTCTGCCACTAAATCCCAAAACATCCAGTCTTCACTATCACTTTCGGATATTAGCATTCACCGCTGACATAGGACTGGAGTAATGAAACAATAGATTTTACTTACTGCCAGGTCAAACTAAGCATCCATCTCTAGCAAGGCTCCTGCAGAGCAATCTATCCAATCCTGGAGAAACTGAACAGGCAGACGTGTGTGTGTCTCAGAGTGTGTGTGCCCTTGAATAAACCGGCAGCAAGTGAAAGCCTCACACTATCGCAGCAGCCAGGAGGGTCTGCTAACTGTTCTGTGGAGGGGGTGGGTCTTCCTGCTTTTCTAGTCAGCGGGAACCCAGCTTTGCATTATAACTGACATGTAAATTCAGCTCTGTGTGTGTGTGTGTGTGTGTGTGTGTGTGTGTGTGTGTGTGTGTGTGTGTTTTGGGACCTCTCGCTCCCCCCGGGGGAGCCAGTGTACAACATGTGCTCCCATAGAACCGGCGTGTGCCGCTCAAGTGATTAACTCCTATCCTTCACAAAGGATCCTTTACACCCCCTTTGTCCCCCCCCGCTCTCCCCACTATCACCCGCAGACACCCCCCCGCTCCTCCATCGACTAACTGTATAATAACCATTCATTCTCCCCTCCCTCCTCCCATCAGCCCCTCCCTCCCTCTGTCCCTCCATCCATCCACCCAGCTCTGTGCCCTGCACCCACCCTGAACAAACAACACTTTGGCTGAAGGAGAGGAAAAAAAAGGCGCTTGCCCTCTCTCTTTTCTCTCTTTGTCTGGTGAAGTGTGCCGCTCTTTGTGTGGACTCTTGTCTGCCAGTTGATGTATTCTCCCCAAAAAGCCCAGGACCATATTTGAGTGTTAAATAAATGACTACTCCTCACAATGAGAGGCCTGGAGAGCTTCAGTTTTATAGTGATTTACCACCATACTGCGTCTATGCTGTTTGTTCATACACACGTATACGCACGCGCCCTCTCTCACACACGCACGCGCGCACACACAAAAAAACAACACACACTTTCACACACTTCTCACTGTTGTAGTACAAGTCTCTCCGAAGCAGCAGAGCTCTCAGAGTCCCATAGAATACACGCTGTTGACAAAAAGCCTTTTAGATGAAATACAATCAGACACCGAGACAGGAAAATATACTGGGTGCTCTGTTCCAAACAGAGAAAAAAAGATATGGGCTCTAAACGCTGTTGCTGACAAAACAAGTATATATAAATCCTATATTTTTGTCAGAGATAAAAGTACACTTCCTTTTTATGTGAAGAAAACAGACAGGAACATTTTGCCCTGCATTCGCAGATAAACCACCACCGATTCATTGATATCTTTACAAAAATAATAAATTATAGAGGCCAGTTTGTTGAAATTCAACTCATAATGAGCAGTGGAAATCAGCAGGAGTCTGAGAAAGGATAACATGACCTTAATGTGATCATTTAACCTGTACAGAGAGAGTTGCACTTTATATTGCATCACGATATTTGAAGCTTTAAAATGTTCTACGTGTGGTGCTTCCAAAGTCGTTTGAGCCTCTTATGATATCTCCACTGAAATAATATATCTCTCTAGATCTATCATAATCTTTTTCAGCGGCGCGGCTCATACATCCTTTCAGATGACTGCCATTGTTCCCCTGATTAGTCCCGTTCAGCCCCGAACCTGTTTGTCTGAACAATGATCCTGCTGCTTCACTTTTATGAGCCCATTCACTCGCTAGACAGAAATGGTCAATTTCATTTCTATTTGATACAAATATGAAAGTGAACTGAACAGCTTTCATTACTTCATCATTGGGAATTTTAATAAGCGGTAAAAATGTGGTCTGACCTCATGGCTTTTGAGTGGACAGCATGATTTAAGGCCTTTGGTGAGACAGAGTTTAGGGGGGGTTGAGAGAGAGAGAGAGAGAGAGAGAGAGAGAAAGTGTGTGTGTGTGTGTGTGTGCATGTGTGCACGCGCATACATCAAATCCTATATCTGATTAGTCCCCATGTTTTTCTGTGTCTGTACAAAAGAGTGTGTGTACTCGTTCATCGTATGTGTATGTCTGTGTGTAGGCGGGGGGCGGGGGGGTTGCCCCAGCTTTCAAGCCCCAGCTGACCTGCCTGACACAAAGCCCTGCCCCGCACAACACCAGCTGACACTACACCCCCTGCCACCCCCCGCCCCCGCCCCCCCGGCCTCCTCCTCCTCCACACACACATACACACGGAGCATAGCCAATCCATTACCACAGCCAGTGTAAGGCAGCAGCGTGCTATAAAGGTCCAGGATTTATACCTGTCTCACAATGACCATGAAACTCTCGTTGTTCTCACTGTACCTCCACACTGCCACAGTGCCAGATGGCATCACTTTAATTCACACTGTCTATATGGTAATTTCTAACAGATGTATGTCCAATCTATCTAGTTCATTGTGCCTATTTTTTGGGGTCAAACTTGGACAGCATATTGTTCATTGTTTATGCGTGCAGTCTAAGCGTGCGCAGCATTTCATATACAGTATCTCTGTTACTTAAAGGGCCGATCTGTAATTGCAGTATGGTGCCACCTGCTGAAATGCTGTAACTGGCTTTTTTTACATTATGGTTTATTGGATTCAAAATGTATTTTCTGAGCTTTTGATACAAAGGCTGTCATGAGTCTTTGTATCAAAAACTGTGTGACATCTCAACCTAAGTTTTACATGCATATTGATGCTGTAAAATGTAACATTTGTAAAGTTTGTTAAACAGATTTGTATTTTTGAGTTATGATGGGTTAAGAAACTTCTCAATAATCTGCCCAAAATTTAGATGGTAAAATAAATTGTGAATTGTACCTTTAATCCCTGAGGAGATTTTAAACAACCCCCATTAGACTTTTAGATTATCTGAATTCAAAATTCTGAATATATTGTTCCCAGTATGATGTAACATGTTAGATAACTGGAATTGATCGGAGTGACTGGTCACAGGCAGATAATGAAACATTTCAGCCCCAGGTATTTCCCATCATCTCAGGCATGACACAGCAAACACCAACTCCAAAAAGAAAGTGAGGAGAAGAAGAAGTAGCTGCTCACATGTGACAGCAAAAAGTATATTTCCAGAGACTGATAGGTTGAATTATTGAAAAGGAAAGCTCTCTGTCTCTTTCTCCCTTGTCCTCTGTAGCCTGTCAAGGATCACACACACACACACACACACACACACACACACACACACGCACACACACACACACACACCTCCCGTCTTGTGTCTTACTCACTGTGGCCGGGTTGTGGGGATGAGTAATGTGGCCTCCAGCTGAACTGCCATCAACTGGGAATGAAGTGTGGGGCAGATACAACCATCTATCTTTCACTTTCACCGCTAACACATCTATCTACTGACCAAGCACACACACACGCACGCACACACACACACACACACACACACACACACACAATGGCATCCAATAGCAGCTAATTGGGTAATCCTTTTAGTGCATTGTAGAGGAGATTGAGCATGAATAGGGTTTCCGTGCTGAAGAGCAGAATACCAGACACTCATTACCGCCCCAGAGTAAGGAGATGGGATACCAGGCACGGAGAGAGGCATGGACAGAAAGAGAAAGAGACAGAGAGATGGAAAGAGAGAGATTCATATTCTGAACAGCTGACATTGCATTATACATTGATCATTGTCTTGTCCGGTCAACAGTCAATGGCTCCTCTGTCCAAAGTTTGAGAGATTACTATTTGCAAAAAGGGCAAGGTTTAATAATGAAATGGTGAGATCATGTGAGGAGAACACGTAATGCTCATTAATTCAACGTCAGCGCTTTCTATTGACAACCACATCGACTAGCCTTTGATAAGAGGCCAGCTTTTAGTGAGGGACCCCCTGTTGAAATTAGATTGCATTCAGATGCTTTTCTGGGCATCTGAACGAGACATTAGGTCACCAAAACAATCAACCTCCTTGCGTTTTAATAGATACGAAGGTTGTCTGTGCTGCTCGCTGGGTTTCTATGGCAGGCCAAAAACTGTTCCTGTAGTGCAGGCATTTGCATAACCTTGGCAGCTGGGGTATAGAGGAAAATGTATTTTTAATGGAGTCTAAATGGAAGGCTTTACTGCTGTGATGAGGACGAAAAGTGATGCTCATGAATTCAAGGAGTCCTAAAATTAAATACCTGAATCTGCCTTTTATATTTCTTTATTGAGCTGCATCCAGTCGTACAAGATTGATTATTGCCCTACAATATGGCTGTACTCTTTTCTGTGATGTCCTCAACTTATAAAGTGCCTTGGAATCTATCCAGAAATGGTTTTAAAGCGTCGTATGTGTCTTCTATTAGATACAGCAGATCACTGGCCAGCTCCATAATCATGAAATATTTACTTCTGAGGCTTTTATCCCCGACTCGCTCTAAAAATGACAAAGTGAAAATGTATGGTAACAAGCAGATTTATTTTTAGACATGTTCAAATATTGCACATCCATTACCCTTGAAAATGTACCTTTTCCATTACCCATCACTTTTTTTTTTAGACCAGATAGTATAATTTATGCATGATTTGAAAATCTCATAAATACAGTATTATGAAATTATAACTTGATGGACTGTTATAAAAGCTTTGTTGTGGTGACATATTATTGTTTATCCTTCCAATAATTGAGCATACCATGAGAAAAACAAGCTTGTTGCTCAGAGGCTGCAGTGATAATATTGTATATCATTAATATCAGCTTAGTTTAGTAACTTCCTCAGTGTTGTTTTGCTTTTACAATGGTTTTACAGAATATCTATCACTTTCCCAGCTATGAATGACAATCACAGTACAATTCAGTGGGGAAATTATTTCTCCTCATGAGTGCCAATGAATGATGAGAGTTAACACAAACTCACTCAAAATCAGAAGGTGACTGTGTCGTCAGTACATCATTTGTCAAAAGACTGAGTTATATATTGTTGTTTGATATGGTATCACAGAGGGATGACATACATAGAAGACATTTGCAGCACATCAGCTCTTCTGTAGCCAGGCTGAGCCATTCAAAGCAGATGTACAGCATGTAAGCCTATGGTAGAGGTGGAAAAGAATAAGGCCTTTCCTGGCACTGGGGGCCCATTGACCCTGCAAGCTGAAGACTCGGTGATAAGGCTGTCATTCTGGAGCATAACCATCCTCCCATCCTCCTAATCTACAGTGGTTGTGTGTGCGAGAGCGTGTGTGTGAGCGTATGGTGTAATGTGGGAGTAATAGAGGACACAATGAGCTCACTTACAGGGGTCTATATCATTCTGAAAACAGCTGGAAATATGTGCTGCAGGCGATACCTGTGTGCAGCACCAAAATAAAAGCCCTCTGACCCTATAAACTCCTCGCGATCCCTTCCCCTTCAACAGTTGAGGCGCCATAACTAACACAGCTGATATTCAGATGCTCAGTCGTCCAATTGATCTCTACAGTAGAGCCATCTGTATGTAATTCTCTTTTCAGGAGGTATGGAAGTCACTCCTGTAAAGTTGGAAACACTGTAACGTCCTCGTGAGCTGAGGCTCGCATGGCTGCTGGGATGCTGTACTTCACTGACACAGAGCCTTCACTGAGAGGATGCTGTATTTGGGTATCTGGGACAGTTATTTTAGGAAGCATCTTCTCTAGCAGGTCATGACAGCTCCAATGGTTTGTCACACGCTACAGCTATGGAGTAGTGCTCCATCAATGCACGCAACAAAATGCATGGTAGAAGAAAAAGGTGTAAAATGAGACACATAGTGTTTTCCTGAAAAAAACAAAAACATTACATCAACAGACTGAATCCTGCATTTTATATAAGAGCAAGAAAAGCCAATAGCTCAGCTCTGCTTTGCTATGAAAAGACGAGCGACCTGTCTTTGCTACTTCTACTTCATCCTCCACACCCTCTCTTTGTGTTTCTCTCACCCTTGTGTTTTTCTCACAACAATATTCCACAGTACAGTACAAGGCTGAACATGCCTGAACAGGTGCCCTATATTTATCCATTCAGTGTCTCATCTTGTCATTAGCACACTGTAATTCATATTCCCTACGGGTTTCAACACATACTCTACTATACACAGGTGTCACAGTGCTAAAACAGGAAGGCTGTGCAGGGGCAAATCACTCCCCTAACAAGCCTCCTCTTTGTGTTTGCATTCATTATACAACACAAACATTAAAATATTCAAGAACAGTGGGACTGATTGCTTTGGAGCATGATGAAGTGGGACATCTGTGATATTGGTGGACACATTTATGCCGTGCATAGAAAGCACCTTAATAAACAGCTCTGTGTCTAATGCCATTTATTTCCCTAAATTGCTATGTATAGTGCAACTTTTAAACACAGCCCTATGCTGCTCCCTATTATTTCTCCGTTTTGATAACAGTAGTTTGGCCTGCTGAAAGAGAAGCACATGATTGGCAGTGTTCTGGAAAAAGTTGAAACATTTCAGTCGGAGCTGGCACGTCCTCAAAGACGGAGATACTTTGCCTTCGAAATTCAGCCAGTGTATTAAAAGTAGCAAAAGACTTGGACTGCTTCCATGCTGAGAAACTTTGTTTCAGTCAAAATGTTGAAAAAAAGAAAACAATAAACCGTGGCACACTAAAATTAACCCAATTCACTTCACTTCAAATAAACAAAGCTAATAAACCAAGCTAAATCAGGACACTTCCACTTAATGAAACACTCGCTCTCAAATCTGCCAGTGCCACCAGAGCTCACTCACTCCTTTTTTTATCCTCTTTCTCTAAGTTGGAAGGCTGTGAGCCCTGACTGAGTCTGTACAATCATTTGCCCCCTGTCACATCCAGTCAAACAACCATAACATTCCCTCAGGTCCGGCTGGAGGTGACTTACCTCCATTATAGTCTGCTTGCCCCCACAGTCACTGCCGCTGCACTGCTCTCTTTTTCCCAAAGATGTCTGGATCACTGTGGACAAACCCCTGCCGGCCAGATGCTAGCTAACACTGCTGGTGTGGAGAAGTGTACACAGGCAGAGATGTCTGCTTTTGTTGGTGATGTTTTCTCTCCTTCCCCCTCTCACCCTCTCCTCCTCCCGGTATGGTGCGATCAGTCCGTCCCATCTCCCATGAAGTGAACACTGTCACATTCCTCCATAAACACACTCTTTCTCGCTCCCCTCCCTCTCTTTACAGTGTATCCTTGTTGCCTCTCTCCTAAACTCCCTCCCACTCTCTCCTTCACTCTGAATATCCAGCAATCCCTCCCTCCCTCCCTCCCTTCCCTGTTCTCCTCGTCCACCTCTTACGACATCCATTTCTCTTTAGTTGTTATTTCTCCCACTCTTTCCCTCCATTTTCTCTTGCCATCCCTTGTTCTCTCTCGCCATCTTTCTCTCTCTACCTGCCTCTGCCCACCTCCCCCCCGTTCCTTCCCCCTCTCTTTTTCTCTTTTCTTGGCACCGTGCCCAGCGGTTCTGCTATCCATCTTAAGTCACTTCACTGCCTCTATATGCCTACATACATCATCACTGCCTACACTTGCAAGGCTTTTCATAGCCACACTGCATGTAAGTGGTCTAACTATCTGTGTGTCTCTGTGTGGAGTATAAAAATTAAACCAATTAAAATCTGTATTGCCTTTTATTGGGCCATGTATCACTGTTGAACTCAAATTACTGCATATTATGTGGAAATGCACAAGACACCAGTGGACAATTTTGCATTCTATAACAATAAGCAAAAAACATTACATAAAATATGTGAATGTGAGACTCAAGGGGTTTAAATGACTCAAAATAATGTGCTTATGAAATGTATAATGACTAAATCGACCTGCGCAGTTGCAAACAGTTGGGTTATGCAACATAAGACAGTGAACTGAGTTTGTGTTTATGTGTGTGTATGTAGGTGAGTCTGTGCACCTGTGTGTGTTTACGTGTGAATGTGTTGACGTGAAACTGTAAATGTGTGTTTGTGTGTGTGTGTATGTGTGTGTGTGTGTGTGTGTGTGCATATGCAAGTAACTAAGTGTCGGACTGATGACTCATCCATGCTGTTACCCTCCATGCTCTGCTGCTGCAGATTTAACCTGCTTCACTGGTTCCACTGACTCCCTTGGCACACACACACACACACGCACATACACACACAGATCTGTTTTATTTTGGTTTATTTACGTAACAGATGAGCTGAATAAATGATCAGAATGGCTGGTTGCAGGTTATAACCCCCACTGTACGGTGCTGGCAGAACCCCCATTTGACATCCTCCTGTCTCTCTGTCTCAGCTCCTGTTTTGTCTTTCTTTATCATTTTCTGTGTCTGTCTGCCTGTCTTGCTCTGCCTTTCTTGCTCTCTCTCTTGCACTTGTTATCTTCCTCTTTCTCTCTAAACTTCCTTCTCACTCTCAATCTTACGCCCCGAAAACTCGACAACTGCTGCATCACAATTAGCGGTATTAAACTCCCCCTTCTCTCTCACAAATGTATACAGCTGAAGAAAGTTTTGAAGTGACTTTGTTGGTTGGGAAAGAAAACTAAGCACAATATTCCTCTTTGCTGTCTGGGCACGTTTGGTATAGCTATAATGATTGTTGCAGACTCCCTTCAGTGCTCCTGGTGTGCCAATTTGTCTTGAAATGATATTCCCCCCTTTAGTCTGGATAATGATATGTAATCAGAGGCCAGGAACATCGCCTTTACACTCAGTGGGTGCCAGAGATGTGTGTGTGCGTGCCTATGTGTGTTTGTGCGCCAGATACAGGCCAGTAATCTTAGTTGCGACCAAGGTGTATATGAATGATCTCATTACGATATACTGCACAGTATCATTTTCACATTTTTATACCGGCCTGTGCCATTGCTGCGCACATCCAGATAATTCCCATGTGTGTGCACGTGTGTGTATGTGTGTGTGTGTGTGTGTGTGTGCAAGTGATAATGAAAGACGATGCCTGTTGTAGCTTCATTTCCTCAGTGTCATCATGACGATGTACAACAGTCAGTAAAGCCAATGTGTCATTGTCTGTGATTATTGTGCCACCTGTCCCCTCCCTCTCAGAAGGCTTTAAATCAGACCAGCGTACTGTTTGCCCTCTCATCATTCTGCAGAGAAAATAAGCTGCTTGTGTGTGTGCGTGTGAATGCGTGGGCGGGACAGTGCTCACGGGATTGTGTGTGTGTGTGCATGTGTGAACGTGTAAATGCATGGTTATCTAAAAGCCTGTGACCGTGTGTTTTGAAGGAGCCTGTTTGTGTGCACCTATCTGTGATGCTGTGCAGGGCTGTTAAAAATAGTGTATTATGATCCTGTCATGGTATTGATTTATCTGAGTGGCCTCTGTGTTGGCCATTTGTGTGTGTGTGAGAGAGAGAAAGCATGTGAGTGTGTCCGCATGTGCACGTTTGTGTGTGCAGGTCTCTGTGTATTCACTCACACCCCCTGTCATATAAATCTTCCAGCAAGTCTCTAATGATTGCATTACAGGAAAACAATTAAGAGATGTTTGTGTTTTCCGTCAAAGTGAATGAACCGGTGTGATTACTCATGTGAGTTTAATTATTTGAGTTTTGTTTGTTGTTTTCTGTACTCAAAGGAAGCATTGAGGCTGTCATAGTGGGAATGGCTGCAGCAATTGATTGTATTTTATGTCAAATCTGCTCTTCCAGAACGTGCCTCCTTCCCCTGGCTCGGCCCCATCTCTCCGCTTATTTTCACTCACCCCCCATTCCTACACACACACACACACACACAGAGGGAAGATCAATATCTTGTTGAATAAAAAGACCCAGCATAATGTTGTTGACCCAGCTGGCCCAAGAAGCTAGCCTTAGTCTGTGTCAGCTGGCCAGAGGCTGGAGATACACACACACCCACATGCGCACACATGCGCACACACACGCACACACCCGCACACACCCTATAGACACACACACACACACACACACTCACATGTATAAACACATATCCACATGCATGTACACATACATTATATTTAAACACCCTCTAGATGTTGGTGAACCAACACATATGGGCACAGAGATGGGGACCCACACACACACACACACACACACACACACAGATCTCAAAATCCAATTTCTTATGTAAGCCTGCTCTATGTTTGCACATATGCCTTTTTTTGGCAAACTGGTGGAGGTAGGCAGCTGAATCTGAATCCAATATGAATCTATTTACCGATGGAGATTAAACTGACATTGTCAAGTCCCGATAGTTAACACGTGAAGCAAACATGTCGCTGTATGAGTTAGAGCCTTCATTTAAAATTTGAAGTGTCCATGTATATTTGAAGAGTTTCATTCCAAAATGAAATAAGCACCATTTGAAAAATACAAAAAGTGCTTGGTGCCTACTCACTACCTACAAAATGATTGCTGGCATGAAAACAAAGCACATTATTGGTTGCTATTAAAATTGTGTTATCTTAACATGCCTATTTACAAATTTTTAGGTTTTAATTTCAAGGATGGAATAATTTGTGCTTTTGAAATACTGACTAATGGATTTCAGGAGACAAAATGATACCAGAATGGATGGCATCTTGGATTCAAACCCTTCATTTATACTTCATAACTTAAACACAACTACCTCTCTCTAAAGAATCATTTTTGCTGGGAAATATTTCCAAGACAGATTAAAGAACCATTTCCCTAAATATAACCCGAGTCCTTTGTGGGAGGACTTCATAATGATAATCGACACTGCAACTTTGCTATTATACTACGGAGTAATAAATGAAAGCCAAACCTCTACACCACAGGAAACTGTTACCCTTTTGGGTCGTAAACAGGTAGCAGTGACATTGACGCTCCAGTTTAATTACCGTGAACTACTCCCCAGTGCTCCCTCTATCTCTCTAATAGCATTTCCACTGCTGTCTGAAATGGTTTGTGGGTACTACACAAGGCCCTCGATCATTTAAACTGTCTATTTGGAGAACATTTGCCCCTCCAGAATTTGAATCACTCAGCTCCTCTGAAAAAATTAAGTATTCATTTGTCTGATGCAGGTGCTGCTGCACTAACAAGCTGGATGGCCTTCGGTAATCCTCAGGCCTTGGTCTTTTCTTTCTTTCTGAAGTGCTTCCTCTGTTTTTTTCCCCACCTCCTGTCAAGGCTGACAGCTCCACTGTGTATCAGCATGTTCACCTGGGGCCAAGCAGAGGGGCAGATAGAGATAATATTGACAGAAGTTGGAGTCAGACACAGATAAATGATGTCACCCTGGAAAAGGGAGCAGTGGAGAGAGAAAATATAGAAAAAAAAACATAGGCAGGGGAGAGAAAAGAGGGAGAATTAGAGTAGGAAAGGAAGAGAAAGAGGGGGAGGAGGAGTGCGAGGTCTGTGTGCACAGAAGTAGGACTTCAGCTAAGGCTTTATTGATTCTGTTGGCTTTGTCTGTCGCCGCCTCAGAGGACACAGTTGGCCTATGATGTATGGCTGCTCCATCCTCCGCTGCTGCAGCGAGGGACAAGAGTCAGGGAGTCAGGCACTACAGGGACCCTCTGTTACGCTGCCAGTACAACCGGGGCAGGGCAACCCACAGAACCTGTACATTACAACTCCACAGGGAGCCGGTGTGACCCGCTCTCTCTCGCTCTATCTCTGTGTGTGTGAGCGAGAGAGAGAGAGAGAGAGGGAGAGAGAGAGAAAGAGAAATGGCAGTAGTAGGAGAGGGCATCTGTGTGTTTATGGGATGTGAGAGAGAACGAGAGAGAGAGAGAGAGAGAGAGAGCCAAACAGGGAGGAGACATTCTCCTGCTCGTTGACCTGTATGAACAATGCTTCCCGGAGAAATTGATAAATCTCTGACGCTCGCCGCCAGACAACAAACAACATAAACTTGTCATGAATAAATAAAATAAATACACAGATTTTATTTTCCCCGGCCTGAACGGATACAAGTTGTCCTGCCAGTTGCAAAGGATGAAGTGAGTCCGCACACACACACATACACACACATACACACACACACAGATGCTCACACTTCAAAGCAGTGACGGCTGTCTCTCTCTGTGCAAAGGCAATTTGCTCTCCCCTAGATCTCTCTCACCGGCAGCATATAAATAAGCCTGGCACCAACAGGCCCGAGCACAGAGTAACAGCCTGTCAGGTTAGATGAGGACAATGAAGTTGTCTGTCTGTCCCACACACCTTATGAGTGGCACAAGTTGGGAGTATAGTACGCATTACGGAGTACACACACACACACACACACACCCCGGCGCCGACATTGTCACCAACACACACACACAAACACACCCACAGGGTTTATTAATATTGATTAAATGTACCTTGCTGAACCCCAATAAGCCATGGTTTGAAGAGGTTTTACTTCATCAGCATACTCTCTGTGTTGAAGGTATAGGCTCAGATCCAGGGCCCCAAATCCTCTTCAAAGACGAGGAAGGATTAACTGACTTCAAACAACAGTATAGGGCCAACCACATACAGATCTGTGTATCAATATATAGCTTGACCCCTTAGAAATGGGTAGAAGTCAGAAGTTAATTCTATCACGCTGACGCCTCTGGTGCCCACTGAATCTTTGTTTTGAGCCGCTAACGATTGTTTCACCCTCATTTTACCTTTTAGACTTGATTTGCACATAATCCTGTTAAGTCATGGTGTTAATAGATGAACTGTCGCCGGTGTTTTAAGTTTGTGATGCAGGGGCATGGAGACATAGGGTGACTGCACCCATATGCCGTACAGATGGATGATTGCCAAAGTCACCCTGATCCAGCAGTTTCACCTTTAGGTGTTATGTGCTTAATATAACTTTCACAAATAAAGCCATCCATCTCTCCCCGTTGTTAACACTTCAGAGGCTAACAACTGTTAATTGGTTTGAGGAGTCTTAAGCATCTGCTAATGGGGATTATATGGGGTGTAACTGAGCTATAAATTGCATTGAGGTGCATGGTCAGGTAGCGTGAACAGAATAGCGGAATACCCCACAGCCCACGCACCTCCCCCCTCCCAGATGTGTTTGCTTCATAGAGCACAGTCAGGTGAAGTCAGGTCCAGACGATGATCTTATTGGTTAAGTGGTCAATGGAGATGGGTTTTTCTCACAGCCCGAATGGTTAACATATATGGTAAATTCAGTGTGAGTGTGAGTGTAACCTACAGTTGACGTCTTGGGCCTCATGCCAACCCTATAACAACTGTCTTAATTGAAGTGAGAGTATCATGGAAATAGAGGACTGTAAGCCAGTAGTTATTACTTTACAAAGAGGCCAAGCTGGTGAAAAATGGTCTTCACTATCATATAATTAAGCCTCTGTGCACACTAGCACAGCACTAAACAAATGTGTTAATACTTGCTACACTAATTAAAACTG
Organism: Centroberyx affinis; assembly: GCF_046629955.1. Taxonomy (NCBI): domain Eukaryota; kingdom Metazoa; phylum Chordata; class Actinopteri; order Beryciformes; family Berycidae; genus Centroberyx; species Centroberyx affinis. The sequence continues at coordinate 154,412 of NW_027280893.1, read as the reverse complement.
AGGCCCCACTGCACTAATGCCCTTATAAAAATCCATCCCTAGACATAATACCAGCTTGTGATCGCACTTTATTCATACTGTTATTTTATCCGCCTTTTATGCTGTGCTAGAAAATGCTCATGAGCTGGTACCTTAAAATAACCCCACTTCACAAAACCCATTTTCCTCAGCCATTTTGTAGGTCCTGATCTTTCCTGATCACTTTATCCTTTCTAGCACAGCTATGGTAACTAAGGTGTGTTGACAGTATGAGGCTGAACAGTGCAGATTAGCTCTTTAATGTGTGAAAGAAACAAAATTTGGAGCTATTGCTCATCTTTAGCTGTAGTTTTACCGAATGGAGGGAAGTTGCCCATCATCTTCACAAGGGGGCACTGTTGTCATTTACTTAATGAATACAGGTCTCTTTATAAATATTTTTCATTTTCTCTTCCTTCTAGATGATATCATACATGAAATGAAATTATGTTATTCCTTATAAGCAGGAGGGGAGTATTAACAACAGCTTCCCCCTTCCTCTCCTTGGTTAAAATTAGCTGAGTGCTGATACAGGGGGCAGTTCCTCCATTGTGCTTGCAGCACACAGGGTCCCTGTTAATTTCCTAGCTCAGTGGCGAGGCAGTCATTATCTGAGAATGGGCATCTACAATGGATAATTATCCTGGGAAAAGGATTTCAAACTGTGGAGAAAATACTGCTTTCAGCAAGGGGGCCTGAATGCACAAAACAACCGGCTAGCAGTTAGTCACTGCCATTACGTCTTTCTATCTGCCTTTTTTCCAAACGCCCAGTTGTGATTTGGACCAACCCCCGACAAAACAATTTTAAAATCACTCCCTTTTTCCTTTCCCCCCCCCCCATAATTCTATATTTATTGCTGTTTTAAATCTCATTTCCAAATGAGCTTGCTGGCTGGAGAGACCAGATAATAGAGTGTGTAATTTGAGTGGACCACTAGGCAGAACAGGAGAATGGACACAAACACAAATACATACACACCAACAGTCACAGGCCCACACACACACACACACACACACACACACACACACACACACACGTACACAGAAAGAAAAGTTTAAACTGTGAAGGCAGGGTGTGACATCTCTCACTCTCACTGTTGAGTTGATATCAGTAATTACTTTCTTTTGTTTCAAAGGCAGCTTTTGAGGGGGGTGCGGTGGGTGGGTGGGTGGGGGTGGGTGGGGGGTAAGCGCTGTTTAAATTGTCTCCTCCTCGGTGAGAAAGCATAGTCAAGTCCAACATCAAACGCTCCCAGAGAGCCCATCTATCAGCACAGGCACTCCAACATTCAAGCAGGGGACAGACTTATAATTTTGAGGAATTGGAGGGCTTCTCGACCCTGATTAGGATCCCCTTCTACTGCCAATCATTGTATCACATCTGTAAAGCTAAAGCACTTGACACAACGTCCCCACAGTGCTATCTCTCCTCTGAGATGCGGACCTGTACTGTAGTCAATTCTCTTTTGTTTGAGGGGATTCTATTTTAATGCCTATGGTTAATGTTGATTGTCAAAAGTTTAATTAAACTGATCCTAGATCAGAAGCAACTAGACCCCACAGTAGTCGCGGGGGTTCCATTCCCTCATTTGCCCTATGAACTTGACTAAAGCTTTCTCCTTTATTCTGCTGTGGACCTCCTATCTTGTTGGAAGAATCCTGTGGGGATTGAAACCCAGTTGTTCTGTACAATAAACTTAATCATCTGCTATCAGACCAATAGGACATTATTAAGGGCTCAGAGCAGCGCCACACACACACACACACACACACACACACACACGCACACACACACACACACGCAGTACACACTAGTCTCCTTCACTACTTTCAGTCGCGACTGAACCTGGTGGGCAAGCAGAGAACAAGATCAGATCTTGAAAAAGACATTATATCCTAATGAGGTTATGTCCATATAAGTTGATAAAGGTTAAATAAAATAACAAAAGTTCTTTCAAGGTTTGGAATAAGCAAATGACAATCCTGTGCTCTGCTTTGCTTCTGCTGTACTGGTTTAGCTCAATATAATTGGCCATACGTTGTGCAGAATGCAGGTGATTTACAGATAAGTGGATCTGCATGGGGCCTGGTCCAAGCTAATGTTCAGGCACTAACGTCAGCAGTTGGTCTCCCTTTCGTTTCAACTCATTAGACCTGAGTGCTGCAGGGGGACAGGGCAGAGAACCATAGAGCTGCAACCCCTAGAACAGACACACTGCACGGAAACATGGATCTACAATTTTCCGAAATTAAAATAGAGCTAAACTTCAGAGTGGACTTCAGCTGTACTTCACTTGCTATTGTAACTTGCAGATGTGGGCGCTGGGGAAGTGAAAAATGAGAAGAGACAGTGAGTGAGAATAAATATCATAATGATTTTTGGGCTCTGTCACGCTAAACCTGTCACTGTCACTTGAATACTGTAGTTTGGGATGTCGGGATTTTCCCCCCTCTTTACCTCCTCACAGTTTCAATCCATCCCCCAAACCCTCCCTGGAGATACATCATTATTCCACTGTCAGTGGATTGAATGTCCCAGTTGCAGCACTTTCAATAGACCTATATTAAATTGTACTACATTCTAAAAGTAAATGTGGCCACAAGAAGCAATAATTCTGAAACTTTGATTGGGGATTTCTATTCTATACCTTAATTGAGCTTGAAATGCACTCGGGGAGTTGTCATTTCTCTTCTTTGATTTTAATTTCCTTGGCAAGACCTTGCGTCATAACATTTACAGTCTGCAGTATTTTGTCCTTATATACCCTAGCTATAGACTACTGCTGTGCTTTTATTCTCTAATATATTCAAATGTACCCACATTTCTAAAGGCTATTTAGTCACTTAAATGAGTCATTTAGATCAGAAGGCAAAAAAGGAACATGAAAGGTTTTTGAATGCCATGTCCTTGGATGATGTGGCCTGTTTGTATTTTTGCCGAAGAGGACTTGTGAAAATTATTAGATGTTAAAGAGAAGGAGTCTCAATGTCGCTGCCTGTAAAGACAAAAAGAAATCTGATTTCAAATCAGAGAAGACAGAAACAACCACACTTCTGCTGACAGGAAGCAGTTGCAGGAGCCAATTCAAAGAGAACAAATTCCTCCCAGCAGCTTTATGTTTGTCCGTTATTGTCTTGCCGCATTAGCTGCGAGCATCTGCAACCAGGCGTCTTTTCTCGCAGCATTGCGTACTTGACCTTGTCAATTCATTCCCTCCTTTTTTTCCATGAATGGTTCACCCTCCTCTTTCTGTCCATCATCCATCTTTCTACCTGTTCTCTCCATCTCCTGGGTCTCCAGTGATGTCTTTGTAAAAGATGGAGCTGTCTTCAAGTCGACGTGAAAGAGGAGATGGAGCTTGCAAGTTTCCAAGCCACGCCTGCTTTTAAAATGAACGGATGTTTAGAATTAGTGTCATGCTAAATCAAGAATGGAACCGCAGTTATAGAGTGGTTTGACTAAGGATGAATTATTTAGCTTCATCCTCAGGACCTTATTGTTAGTTGTAGCTATAAAGTGCAGGACTGGGTGTATGTATGTGCTGTATCAGTATTCACCAAGAAACTGCTGTACTGGGAGAAAGAGAGCACAGAAAACTGACTTGGTAAAAAAAAAAAAAAAAAAAAAATCTTCAGCCAGGTTTGTGATTTCCCACTTTTTTGTCTCGTTTTTTTTTTTTTCTCTCTTGGTCTCTACACCCCTCTCCATATCTATCTCTCATTCGCTCCCTCGTTCCACTACTCCACTACGCACTCATACACCTCACACATACATTCATCCCCTACCCCCCTCTTTTCCTCACTATCTATGAGACGTCACCCGCCCCCTTCATTTTTCCTCCGTTTCCCCATTTCTCTCATTATTTCTCACTGTCTGCATCTCTTCGTCCGCCTTCACTCCCTGCTCTCTCTCTCTCTCTCTCTCTCTCTCTCTCTCTGGCTCTCTCTCTCTCTCTCTCTCTCTCTCTCTCTCTCTCTCTCTCTCACCCAGGGTCGGGGTTTGTTAGTAGTGGAGCGCCTGGAGCTCACCTCTGAAGACCGGGGGGGGGGGGGGGGGGGAGAGCTCTCTCTCTCTCTCTCCCTCTCTCTCTCATCTCTCCCCCCCTCTGTCTCTCTGTTCCCCTCTCTCTCTATGCCTCAATGTCTACGTAAAGTACACAGACTCAGGGTAGTACAAGGGCCCAGGGCGAAGACCTAAAAATACAAGTTGCAACACACCCCACACGCACGCACGCACGCACACACACACACACACACACACACACACACACACGCAGACAGTCACACACACGCAGACAGTCACACACTAGAGATATCACACTGAGATTCCCAGAGTTACTTTCTACCATTGCAGTGAGCTCTGTCCGGTACTCACCTTTACTCAGATATTCTGTGCACTAAATCTCTGTCCTCGCTCTCTCTCTCTCTCTCTCTCTCTCTCTCTCTTTCTGTCTTCCCAATTAATGCTTTCTCAATCAAGGCTGTTGTACTGCAATGCTGAGACGATAAGCCACAATTTAGAGTTCCCAATATATCACCTGCTGATATTGATTAATGCAATTTTCATTACGATAATGAGCTTTTACCAATATTTATCGATATCTTGATACGTCATCTCAATAGTGCCTGCAGTGCCTCAGCATTCTTCATTATGAGTGATTTCCGATGACGGCCACGTCATACCTTACTGCAACAAGAAGCCCAGACCTATAAGTTTTGCCTCTGTTTTTGGTTGCCACACACTTTGATATTATATTTCTCGTAATTCATTAATATTATTTGCAGTTGGTTATGATATGACTGTTAACAGCAGGAAATAAATAAGACCACCGCTACAGTTGCGGCAGTTTTGCTGGAACAGCGAAATACCCTGTTTTACGGTAATTGATGAAGCACCAGTGTACAGTATTTCATATCAGGAGTAATTTTCTAATTGGCCGAGGGGTAGCAAGTCATGGCACAGCCCTTCAGCGCATTCGGCGAGGGGAAACACTCGCTCATCAGAGAGCAAGAAAAGGGGGAAGAAATGTAATGAATTGTGAATCTCTAAGATATGCAGCATGAACTGAATCTTTGAATTTTTAATGAAAATCAGCTTTTCTGAATACATCTCGACATCTGCTATGCCTCTATTTGCTTTTGTATCAGTAGTGTTGTATTGAGGTTGGCCTTCAAAACCCCTCCCCAGTGATTAGGCCTTCTGCAGCGGTCCTGCTGGAATATGCACTGTCCATGTAAATATGATTATGAGTCTGGAAGACTCTCGCAGAAGGTTATGTACAGCATGTCGAGTCCACAGAGAGAATGCAAAAAAAAAAGCTGCTTTGTTGGCCTCTTCAAGAGACTGTTGCACAGTGGTATGGATTGAATGGATTGTATGTGTATAATGAATTTTCTCACCTTGCGGCATCCTGTATGAATGTAGTCTGATCTTTTAGATGATTAAAGTTGCATGACTAGATGTAGCATATGCTGTTGAGAGCGTTGGTGTATGATGAATGTCTATCACCAGTGGAATGTAGAAAATGTAATGATTGGAATTACACTGGGATTGCTGCCATTATCAATTCCTTCCTCCCACTTCAGCTTGGAGATACTGTAGCCTAATCATATCATCAAAACCTTAACAGAGCGGTGAGGATAACCAGACTTAAACTGACAGAACTGTTGGTTTATTTGTTTTGTTTTATCTGTACGAGGGGTCTTGATGGGTCACCTGCTTCAAATTCAAACATTCCAGAAGCGGAAAACCGAGCCTTATTTTTGAGAGCTCCTGTAATCCAAAAATCCACCCATACCATTTCAAATCACCGCAGGCAGCAGGCGTAATGAATCTTTCACTATGTGTACGTCATAAACATGTAAACCCGCTGGGCCGGGAGGCGCAAGAGTAATGAGAGTCAGTCTAAACAGTCTGTCATCATCTATGCCTTTAGAGTGGGCCCTTTACCCGGGTCCCTGCAAAGTATATTGGTAGCATTATAGCATAGCGCTCCTCAATTTATCAATAAAAGAACCAATGTGTCACTCCAGCAAACACATGGCCGGCATTTGCATTCAAGATAACCAGACCTGTCATGTGAATTTTATACTCTGTCTCCTCGGTCTGTTTGTGCTGTCCCTCTTTCTCGCTCTCTTGCCTTTCCCCCCACCCTTTGGTAACTCAGATGAAAGCTCGTCTCATAGCCCTGATGGTTCTTCATGGACCTGCAGCCAGACTCCACTGTATCCGCAATGCAAGTCTCATGAAATGAGCTTCTTATGCAGGTCGACATTTACGCTTTTGTTTGAATTCATTAGGGAAATATTGAATTCTTATCTCTGATGCTACCTGACACTGTCCCTGCTTCTACTACTCATTTTTTTTGCTTTGCAATTCACCCCCTATTCTATTCTATTCTATTCTATTCTATTCTATTCTATTCTATTCTATTCTATTCTATTCTATTCTATTCTTTATAGGCTGTCTTCCTGCTCTCCTCTCATCCAGTTAGTTACTGCTTCCACTGTTGCCTTTTTCTTTGGGGGTCCACGTCCATAATGTCTGCATTCTGCCCTGTACCTTTGCAAGAATAATGCGTTTTCAGAAAGCACAAACAAAATTTAGCTCCAGATTCAATTGCCAACATTCTTCTGAGAATGAAAAAAAATGGTATTAAAATATAGTAAAAATGCACTGCTGACAGACCAATCCAGAGAGAGTAAACAACAGCTACAGTAGTGAGCGCAATATAATCCCACAGCACAGCCTCGCCTCAATCCAGCGCTGTGTATTGTGTGTATATGTGCCTTCCACAGGCTGTGGCTATGCAATAAAGGCCAGACTACAGCTGTGAGGGAGACAGAGATCCCATCGCCAAATCCAATAAGAAGAGTAAAATTTCATTACAGATGTTCAGCCTGGATATGACGGCTCCATCAATAACCACCCCACATGTGAGAGGCAGAGGGGTGAAGATGACGCAGTCAAAGTCGTATGCCATGGCAGAATCTATATCGGATTGTTTCGCGGCTCCACTAGCTTGAATCCTCTTCTCCCTCCTTCTTGCATTCTCTCCATCCCTCTTTGTTCTTGCTACTGGCTCTCACTCATTCTCCCTCGCTCTCTCGCTCTCTCTCTCTTTCACCTTCCCCCCTTTCTCTTGACAATAGAAATGTCCAGTCTTTCTTCAATGGAGCAAGGAATTACATCTCAAGTGGTCTGGTTCAATAGTGCTGTCCACTCTCCTCTCTAGACAACGAAGATGTTTGCCTAAAAAAAAAAAAAAAAAAAAAAAAAAAAGCTGTCTGCGTTTTGATTTCCAATTACAGTCTCTCTCTCTCTCTCTCTCTCTCTCTCTCTCTCTCCCCTCTTCACTGAAACTAATTTTCACTCAAGTCTAACAGCGCGTTCTTAGTAACAGCATTCCTGACTTATGTAGCAGCGGCAGAGACAGTTTAACGATGAATTAAAGGAAGAGGAAAATCATCAAAGCAAGAAGAAAGTTTCTTTGTTCATTTTTAATCAATATGCATGTGCTCTCCGTATTCACTATGTGTGCAATGTACAGAGCAGTGTGTCAGGGACAATAGGGAATACAGTCCTCATTGGCTCTTTTCCAATATCTCGTTTTGCTGTTCCTCTCCTGTTCACAATGACCAATACGCTACACACAAACCTCTGAGCCATGTTGCGGCGGTTGTTGCTGAACGCTATAGAGCTCACTAACAATACACAGTGTTCATATAACACCGGCTCGAAGGTCAGCCTGTGATACTTGAGCTCAGCTGAACTTAACGCAACACAGGGCTTGTGTAGTATAAACCAACTCCATCGAACATTGAATAGACAGGAGGGGCGACTGTGTCTAGTGGAGCTGTCATCCCCACCTAAAAGTTTCTGTTTCAGTGGATAGTTTTACTGTCATATTGTCTAAGAGTTGTTTTAGAAGCCTTCCCGCCCTCCCAAAAATGTGTGTGTGTGTGTGTGTGTGTGTGTGTAGAGGCTGTAAAACTGTTCTCTGTGATTGAATGCAATAATACAAAAGTTTGAAGCTCTCTTACAATTTAGTAGACCATTTTACTTTTCCAGACATATCAAACACATTTCAATTTCAGACCAACCTATTTCAAGGATTCTGACGATTCTCTCAAAGCAATCCGATGTTAAACCAGTGGAACCATATTACCAGAGGAATTCACTTGACTTGCCTCATAGACACCCGAGTGTTTTTCAAGCACTGCTCTGCTGGCTGGGCTTGGAGCTGACCCTCACAATCCAGACGCTGCCGAGTGTCTTTCATCGTGTATTTATATCATAGATGGCCTTTAACTAGAAACCATTCATTACACTTGGACAAAAAATGTGTTCAGTAGTGGCATGGACAGCTGAAATGTAATACGAACAGCAACTTAACATTTAATCATTTGAGGCTTGTTATTATATAATGTAAAAAGTAACCTAAAAAAGTCACCCCACAGATGTTATGTTATTGATTCAAAATTACCTGCTGCATATTTTTGTGCTATATCTCCTAAATATTTGTGTTTCATCATGTAATATTCCAGGAATTTGTTAAATATCTTATCCCAAGTTTTACCCGTCATATGGAAATTCATATGAAATTCCATGTATTATGGAATTCAATGCATTGCACTAATCAAATGGGGAGTGTGGGAGGGGGTGTGGGGGAGTATGGAGGGTGTAGGGGAAAGTATGGGTTTTCATCACAGTTTTCATCTGTGGCATGTAAAATGCATGTAAAATCTAAACACTTTGATTGTAATACATGTGCAGATTTGTGAAAATTGAAAGAATTCTTGAAGGGTCCCAAGTGCTCAAAATAATTATTTCAGCATTATCATTTGCCTTTGTAAAACAACATACACCCATCATGTTACTGGGTCAATTTTGATTATCATGATCGCTGGACCGTTCCAGGGGGTCAGGATCACCCATGCAGTCTAGGGTTAATATTGTTCAAATTGATCTCATCACATAGGAAATCTATTGGCGAACCAAATTTATTTTTGGATGGCCACATGGGACCTATGGGCCCCACTTTAGTCAACCCTGGTTTCAGTTAACGTGAGTGTGCAGAATAAATTGCAAGATAGCACATGCTGAAATTTACATAATTTTAACCCTCCTCTTGGCAAGATTTTTATGTTTTAAACACACCCTTCTTGTCAGTCTGAATCACAAAGTGAGGCTGAGAAGAACGTCCCATCCCCCCTGATTAAGACCTTAGATTCACCCTATTCGCCCAACTGAAATTCTGGTGTCAGGTATGGTCACTTCTCCACCCACATGAAGAGGCAAATCGAAACTTCTGTGCAAAATACAAACGGGGGTATCCTGGTGCTTCAAGTGGCTAAGGTCCATATCATGTCACTGTGAGGGCCTGGGACCTCTGCCATGTCATACCCTTCTCTCTCTTCCATGCTTCCTGTCTCTCTCTACAGTGATGTATCAAATAAATGCAAAAATGCTAATTTCTTCGTCCAGAGAAAGCTGGACTCACCAACGTCAGATCGTTAGCCTCTCTTGTCCTTTTGGTATAAAGCATCACAGACCGGCTGTGTTGGTAAACATCAGCGAGCGGTGTGCAGTTCACTGATGTCACGTCACAATTTCAGTGTATTGAAGTTCAAACAGTTTTCAAACTGTTACCTCTCACTGCCATCTGGAGCCGCCAAGGTGTTAAGTTGCCTGGTGTATAGCTTTAAATAAAATTATAACAAGGTCCATTAGCAGCTCTAGGCTGTTTTCTAATGGGAAAAAATATGCATTTTCCCTTTATGACAGTATTCATCTAATCAATCTATGTATAGGATTTCTCGCATACCAGGAAAAAAATAACTCCTTTTGTGGAACAGATGAAAGCAGATGAAAGAAGATAACTGGAGCTACTGTTTGTGACAGCAACATCTAAACTTTTTTGCTAGCATTAGAATAAAAGCCTAACTAATTTCACAAGAATATATTGCAGAGAAACTCCTACACACAACAATGTAAGCACTCCAGTACTTTGCCTTTATTTGTCAGTTGAGCTTTCTTTTTCCCGTTTTTCTCACGATTTATGTTATTTCATTCAAAGTGTATTACAGTGCAAAGAATGCATGCTGTGTCTGGAATTTCGCTGCCCAAGCAATGAAAGAACAAGCATTCTGAGCTCACATCGCAGCGCTTTAGCCATTAGTGCATGCCATACACATTTATCAAGAATCAACACATCCAGCCTGCGTATTAAACTTGATGAACAGGGGTTCATTTCACATGATGAACATCCAGTCCTGTCAACCATGAAAGTGATATATATTGTAAAGCACATTTGTGTCTATCACCTATTATTATACTGGGGGGATTTGTGTCTGCATAAATGCTAATTGGGTGTGTGCAATGGTATCTTTTTTCGTCTGTCAGCAAGCAGCCTAGTTTTCCCCTGCATGATAGCCATATTAACAGCTCATTACAACCGTTTACATCAGTTCGTGTGGTAATCTCTAAACAAAGACGGTGATGCACACGGTGGAGTCTAAAGTAACAGATGTAGCACGTATTTCCCAGACTAACCTCGCCGGCCCTTTCGCTGATGCGGGGTGAGGGGCCAATTGCATCAACTGCAAACTGCTCTGGAAGAAGAGAAGAAGAAAACCCCACAAAAACAGGTGGGTGAGCGCAGAATGGAATGATGGGATGGCAATGGGAGCCGGCCGTGATTGGAGCATTCCTAGCCCCAGTAAACCTTTCTTCTCTCTCCGCCATGTGCAGAGTGTTGATAAGAGACATCATCCCACTGACTCATTAATCAAGTGTGAAATGTACAGCTACCTGCCGCTTTCTTATTCCCGTGCCCCCAAAACCCCTCCACTACCCGCCTCCTCCGCTCTCCCCTCTTCTACTCCTCTATAAAGAGAAGAAACAAACTGGACTCCACAAGGATTCCTTTTGAAAAAAAGAAATGCTCTCCCAGCAAATTTCCTGTTTCAAGATTTCTCACTCGTTTACGACCGTATCCGCATGCACAGTGTTGTGCACACATGCATTCACACACACACACAGACGGGCGTGAACACACACATGCTATTAAACACAGACATGCAAGGACACCGGGACAAAAGCGCTGTCCGCAAGCCTGCAACTGGTCCATGGTTGGAAGTTGTGGAGCTGAGTACTTTGTTCCATCCAGACACACATGTACACACACACACACACACACACACACACACACACACACACACACACACACACACACGACACAATTTCCTACCCATCTCCATCTCAATGGCTTAAATTATGCTCATGCAGACAGATAACCATATCATCTTGGCTTGACTGCTCTCTGCATCTAACATCTAAACCCAGCTGCCACAGTTCACTTTTTTCCCAGAAGAACCACTTATTCTGCCTCTTTTCAAAGCCGTCCCGCCGCAGCACTCCTACACTGGTCATATCTGCCATAATATCCTTGGTACATTCCTAAGCTGTGCTCTCTGTTGTGTGGCTCCCCCTGCATACATTCTCTTAAACCATATAAGAACTGCTGATCTGCCTCCTTTTTCACCCCAAACTCAGACCCACTCCGGCAGGACGAAGACGAGGAAGGGAAGTTTTGAATTTTGATCAGTTTATTTGCATTTTCGACACGTCAAAACTCTTAATTTATCTGCCAGTTTTGATCGCCTTTATAGGAGGCCCGCGGCTGGCTATGTAATCATTCACAGTGCGTCATGATGTTTTCTGAAAAGTCAGCAACAAACTGACCAAATCAAAGTTTGATTAATTGTGGGGAAAGTAGACAACATTGTTCTGGTGACAGCTGGGTAAACAGGAGCTGTAAGCCCAGAGTGCTTTCAGCTGTAAATGCTCTGATTGAGCAGACTGTAAAATATAAACAGCAGGGCAGAGGTTCATTCTCATGTTGTGTTGATGTAGCAGAACACACTACTAGCAGACAAATGAATGGTTGGTGTCATTTACATTTATGACACTCGGCGGAGGGATGGGGACTGTAGGAGTGCTCCGTTTTGGTTCAGCACACAAGTCTTAATAGAGTGAATGCCAAAAATATTGTAGACTGTCAAAAGTGTTGAACAGGAAATGCCAGTCAGTGACTTCTCAAAGAACACAACCCAGAAACATCACCAGATTCTTGTCTCATATCCAGCTACCAATGCTGCAGTCTTTTTGCATTTCAACTTCTCCCTATAATAATGCTCTAGACTCAACTGAGCTCTAAATTATTCAGGTACAGTGTAGAATACATGGTGGTCTAAGTGACTGCAAGTAAACAAGGACCCAAGGTGTCAAACTGGCCAAAAACATCTTGCTACTGGTACTGATCTCCAATATATGCATGAATATGATTCACTATGAAAAATTGTGCAGAGGAACAACTGATAAGGTATTCATGCTATCTATTCATGCCATATGTATCTTAAAGGAAATATCCACCCTCAGATCACATGTACAGTGTTAGGTATCATCAATTTGTGATGCTCAATGTATTCCAGGAGTTATTGTTGTAATTGGTGTCGACAACCCCAGAGAAGGGCGTGAACTTGTTGCTTTCCCTCACAGGTGGGCGTGTGGGCATATCAATATTGCTAGCAAGCCAACTGCTTCATGACAATTGGTGTGTGTCTCTATGATCGCGGCCACACAGCCATCCGTCTTGAGGCTATTGCTGACGGAGAAATTTGCATCTCTGGCTTTTCTACGACGGATTTCTATCTGTATAATTGTTACACATTGGTGCAAAATGGTGAGTCTACAAAGAAGCCCTCGCCCTTTGATTCTGTGGGACTGACAGCAAAACTTGATGTTTACTGTTGATGTTTTAGATAGCTGAATCAAACTCCATTGTAGCTGCGCTGGAAATATCTCAACATCACATCATATAGTCTTCGTTTGGCCATTTAGCTGCAGGAATAAGAAAAATACACCGCCACAACAAAATGCAAGGTACATTGCCAATAGCTGTTTATACAGTGGATTTTCCCTTTAACACTCCTTGGTTTGGGTCAGTTTGCCATCTCAGACAGCCTTTTTACCCAGACTGATTTAGGCAACCATATCTTTCAATCATGAACACATCAGAACTTTTACAGTGGTACATTATAATGCAAAGAAACTGTGGCATTGCCAGAAAACTAGAGAGAGATACATGGGATGTGTCTGGGTTGTGGAGTTATTTCTGACAACATGCACAAATTATTAATGCATTCAGTATTACCTTAATCTTTCCAAATACTTTGGACACTCTGAAAGGGTGGATGATGTACCAAATGTGTGATCATTTTTTATGATACTGGTGGAAATGCCCCCAAATTGAAACTGTCTGTACTTTTTTACCTTATAGTCACTGCATCATTTGACATCCTAAACGATAAGAGCACAGAGCCAAAACATCAAAAACTGTGTCACTATTCAAATGTGTTTGGAGCTCCCTGTGAAACTGTGAAAAATGATAGATTTGAGTGGGTTGTTTCACATTTTATAATCTCAGAACCCCAGAACAGTAGACTTGGCCATTTTGGAAAATGACCGTTTCATTACACACTCTTCCAAATGAGAGACCTTGCCACACTGTGCATACAGCGCAATCATAGTTGCTATAACAATAACACGTAGGGCACAGTTTAGATTTTACATCTGTTGAAACGACAGACAGTAAACCTTCTCCTGAATCTGCCAGTAACATAAAGCCAGTTGCTTCAGTAGCATGCATTTATATGGCACGGCACCACACTTGATGTGCCGCCTGAAGACATAAACACTTTGGTGGAAATACTGATTGTGCGGTAACAGTCGACATTCATCCATCTCAAGGAAAAAACGTAGTATGCACAAATGTGCTTTCCAAGAAACAGTAAATCCTTCATTGGCAGGTTTGCAAATGAAAGATTTAGACAGTCAGGACATTTTCTCAGCATATGAGAGTGTGTGTTTAGCTTTTGAAGAGAAAGACGATAAATATTTGGACACTGTATAATTACAGTAACATGCTGTCAGAGTTAAAGGTCCCATATTATTCAGTTTTCAAGATTTTGTTTTCAAATATTGATTGTAGACCAGTGAAGAACAGCCACAATGCTGGACCCTGATTGGCCGACAACAGCTGCTCCTCCAATTTAAATGAGGTAAACCTGAGTGGAGGCTTTCCAATTCAACTGCTGCAAACTGGCCTGATTGGAGGGATTTTTACTAATTGATTAATGAAGTTAGTCAGTGAAAACCAAATCCAACTGTCCAAACTGGAGTTTGTCTGAAACTGCATGTAAAAAAATGATGCATTTTTGAAAATACAATAACTTTAAATTTAACCACTCAAACAAAATACAATTTAAACAGTGTCTTCATTTAACATCTTTGATCATGTATACATAAAAAAGGAAAATCTGAATTCCTATAATATGGGACCTTTAGAATATTCTGTAACAGCAGGGCTGGAAATGCTGGAGGTCGGGTCGGGAGTATAAGAAAAGCCTCCAGTTAATTACACTATGCATCATAACCTCAGCTTTCTGAGGGGGCAGAATGAAACCCACACTGCTAATATAAACTGATCCCCGTAAGCTGCTTCTCTACAGTACGTAAACATATATGCGCATGTAGTGATAATTGTCTACATACACTCAGTGAACACACAGTATGATACTCACACACAGGTTATGGCTTTCCAAGCAATTAGAGCTCGTTTAATTTCATCCCTGTATACATTCTTTGTGATCAAACCTTTATAGACAAATATAAACGCAGATAATGAAGGCTTTCCATTAGTACCAAATCTTTTTTTCCCCCCCCATACTCAATACAGAGCCATCGTAATGCACAGTAATGTCCATTCAAGGTACTGTAGATAACATTGGGTTGAATGAAAGAAAACAGTTTTGTTTATATACATAGAGACAGAAATATACACATGTGCAGGTGGACGTACGGCTGGCACCCACGATCATCAACAACAACATCTCAAATGACCAAGAAGAACCAGGTTAAGTGTTAACATCGCCATCTTTAGTTCTTTTTGTCTTCTGCTGAAAAAATATACTGTAGCACCCAAATGAAAGAGCTGTACGGTAGATTGATTATGGTCACGGATACTATACCAACACTTAGAACACTGAGTAGGCTTTACATTTTTAGAGTTTACACTAGTGTTGAAGAGACAGAATGTAATCATCCCCCCGTCCCCGCCCCCAAATTTGTGGTCTGTTCATCCAAGAGAAGATTAAGTCAAGAACCAATTCAAGACGAAAAACTGTGACTGATAGCAGAAATATGTCTTTATCTCTCTCTTACCCCCCCATTCCCCTAGCTCATTCTTTCTCTCTACAACAATTTATTTTCTGTCAATCCTGCCTTCTCTTAATTACGTTATCCCCCCCCCTCCCTCTTCGTGGGAAAAGTGCAGAAGTCTTTGACATGATCATCTTGAGTCCTCCAGGTTTGTGTCTCAGTCAGAGGGAGAATCAGTCCCACAATATTGGCCTTCTCGGCTTCTCGGGTCCTTTATAAAGCCATTCGCTCCATCGCCACCGCACACGGTCCTCAAAACGCCCTAACAACGCATCAAAATAAACGACAAATTCACAGTTTTACAATTTTCCGATGGTATTTTTCCCTCCTCCTTCCTCCTTTTGTGTTTTTCTTCGTTCGTAAAATGCCATTTATGACAATCGCCCAGAGATTCAGCCTTCTTAATATCAGCCCCAGAAATAACACCTTCTGCTTTTGGGATCAGCTTGTGGGTGGATGACCTCTTTTTTCTCCTCCTGGCGCTTCTATAAGGCATGCTGGGCCAGGACCAGGGCCAGAGCCAGGCCGGGAAGCAGAGCCCAGACGCTGGCACACAGACAGGCGGAGTGATCCTCCGGCTGGCCCTGGGGTCTGCTCAGGCCGTCGTAACCACCGCTGGGCTCCACGACAGGCTGGGCAGATAGAGGGACAACACAGGGGGGAGACAGAGACGTGTAAAGGTTAGACATGACTCAGACGCGCGCGCCGCTTTCCTGTTCTGGCATTTGACGAGGGAGGAAGAGAGGGAGGGAGGAGAGACAGCGCAGGGTTAGAGCAAAAGAGAAAAAGAGAAAGCGTGAGTCAGAGGAAGTCAGAGAGAGAGAGAGATTACATGTATCTATGGCAGACCCACTTTGGCAAGAACATAAACTGTTTGATCCACCCAAATGTTTTGATATGTGAAGTATATTTCAAGTCCCTGCTGCTTAGTATGCTCTTTGCTTCTTAAACAAGTTGGCAACAAAGAAAAGCTTCTTGTGAGGAGTTTTTTTTTCTTTTTACTCAAACTCTTTTAGGCTGTGCCAGCAACTCTCTAAACAGTTTTTAAAGCTATCATTACGGACTTTATTTACAAGAAAAACATACTATGAAGCCAGATACACACTACTGAAGCCAGCAGTGACTGTGGTTTTCTTTCAATATTTCATAAGGCATAAATACAGCAAATAGAGGCCACACAACGCAGTTGCAACACCACTTGTGTGTGGTTTGACTTTGTACAATAATCATTAAAACATTACAATATTTCTATGTGCAAAAGAAAACAAACATTTTTTTGTACAGTGTGCAAACTGTGAGGGGGAACCATGTAGTTTACTGCGCTGTTCACATTAAGGCAGAGAGCAGAGGGAACACATCATTCTAGATATTAAAGTCCATGGCCTAGAGAGTTGCACTGTTATATCCACACTACAATAGACGTATTATGTGCTTTTCCATAAAATTGTTAGCATTTTGAATACTTTTACAATTTTCTCTGATTCTTGTAACACAAAGCATAACCATTTGCCTCCAAGTAAAAGTAGTCTCACTCAATTTGCGGAGGCACCATTTTCAGTCCAGCACAGCAATACAGAGGCACATCATAAGGAACATGAAACATTTTCTCCTCCCCCTCCACCAGCCCCTTACCTCATCTCCACAAATGTAACCTTTGGAGAGATTGCACTTTGGTCCATTTCCCTGTACACAGAAGAAACATCTAGTCAGATGTTATCTACCAGCACCTCATCTTCCAACTGAACAAGGCAATACACCTAAACTAGAATATAAGTAATGAAATGAGAAAATGGTGTTGAATTATATTAACAGGACAGGCATATTTTTTTTTTCCAGAGAGAGAGAGAGAGAGAGAGAGAGAGAGAGAGAGGGAAAAAGGAGGGGTGGCTGAGTGAGGAGGGAAAGACAGAGTCAGAGGAGGGAGGGGGGATCCAAAATGACTGCAGTTATCATAGTACCTGGGCTTGTACTTTCACAGCGTCATTCTACAGAGAAATGGTTAAATGACAGTTGCCAAAAAAGCTATGGGTAGCTTGACAATGCACCAAACACATCCGCGACTAAAAGCCAATTAATTAGCAAGGGCAGTGATGTGTGGCAGCAGCCTGTTGACATGAGTCCAGATCTCTAGCTGCAGCCAATATCCACACATACACTCAAGCTTGTGTGAAGATACACACGCACACACACACACACACACACGCACGCACACGCACACACACACACACACACACACACACACACACACACACACACACACACACAGCTACAAGCACAAACACATGCATACATATGCATACACCGTGACCGAATACAGACAATGTCAAACGCGCACTCACTCACGCACGCGCTGACACAAACACATGCAGAGAGAGAGAGGGAGAGGATAGGATGGAAAACACACACACGCACACACACACACACACACACACACACACACACACACACACACACACACACAGGTATTTATTTGAGCTGTTGATAATAAGAAAATATCCCACTTAGAATTGAGCAGGTAACTGGACAAGTACTTTCAGTATCGATCAGTGTATTGTCAAACCTACAGTGCTGTAGAGCTGCATTTCCCAAAGCTAGTTAGTGAGTAACCTTGGGTTATACAATTTTTGTCCACAATCAATTACATTCAATTGAGCTGAAAATCAACACATGGCAGTGTTACATGGGAACACAGGCAACATTCGCTTCTCAATGGGGGAGGGGGGGGCTGGTTTTCTCTTGCAATGGTTGGTTGGGATTACATTATGCATGAAACTCCAAACCCAATGAAAATGAACAGGGTTATTTAACTTTGTTTTGTTTAAGAATCAGTTAAGAAAGGGCATTAAAATTCAAATCAGGATCGTAAGAAGTATAAGATACACAAACCCATTTTATCAGTAAGACCCACACCGACCCTGGGAATATTGCAAACACATCATTGAGAGTTTGTAATTTCCTTAGTCAAACTCTGCAGAAACACAATGGCATGTGGGGAAAACAATTCTTGATCTCCATATATAAACAAAGCGGGATTTATAATGGCTCCCCCTCTGACTTACAATACTCGAAGGACACAACTTTAGCCCACATGTTTACTGACTGAGCAGGGGATAAAACCCACAACCACTGGCAGTGACATTTTGAATAATTATGCATGTAAATTAACTGAAACTACTCCGTGCCCTATTGGAGTGCAGTGCGATAAGCATGAATAGGCTTAACAGACAGCACATTCCCCTTTAGTCACTCTTCTTAGTCCAACCATGCTTCAGATTACGGGTTATCCTCCGGTGTCAGGGGAACTCTCCCTCCCTCCCTCCCTCCCTCTCTCCGTCCATCCATCCGTCCATCCATCCATCCATCCATCCATCCATCCATCCATCCATCACTCCATCACTCCAAAACTTCTTCCATCTGTCTAGCCATAAACCACAACCGAAGTATGTCCACAAACCTAATACATCAACTATCTGTTCCCCAGATTGTGTGTGTCCACGTGTGTGTTTGTGTGTGTGTGTGTTTGTATGGGGTCCTCACTGGCCATCGTGAGATTTACAGCCTTGGACAGTCAGTCTTCTGCCAAGAGGACTCATACCATAACAACACTCCCCCAATTTATCTGCCATGGAAGTTTGACAAGTTTTAATTGCCAGGCATAGTTGCCTGAGAACGTAGGGCCGCCCAAAATGTCCCCACCAGCTCCCTCTCTAATTATAAACTTCCTGCTTGAGTAATCACACGTCTTATTGTTTCCTAATTACCATTTTTACAATAAATTAAACACCACGCTGCAGTGAGACAGGCACAGAGCGGTGCATCAATACTGACATACACACAGAACCTTTGGAGAAAGCAATTCCACCATCCATTCCCTCCCCACCGTTCCCTCTTTCCCTCCAACACCTCACCCAAACATACACACTGTTATTGTTATCAGTGCTGCTTGTTCATTAATTCTCCCCTTCGCAACATTTTTAAGGTTTTAATTTGCTGTCTTCTCCACAATGAGGGTCTCTGTGTAAAGGACAATACTGCATGACTGGGGTGCAGGGTGACCATTTAATGGCTGTGAAAGCCCCTGGAATTACTCAGAATAGATGTCTTAATGGAAGTCATTCATTCTGCATGGAAATGTGCATTCATAAACATTGCACGCTGCTTGGATTTCTCATATGTCTCTAATAGTCACTGAAAAATGACATTAACAATAACATCAACAGCCGCAGCAGCAGCAGCAAAAGG
Organism: Centroberyx affinis; assembly: GCF_046629955.1. Taxonomy (NCBI): domain Eukaryota; kingdom Metazoa; phylum Chordata; class Actinopteri; order Beryciformes; family Berycidae; genus Centroberyx; species Centroberyx affinis. The sequence continues at coordinate 134,867 of NW_027280893.1, read as the reverse complement.
TTCTCCAAAGTACACTTTTATACTACAACGTCTAATTCAGCCAAGCTTGGTAACTGGGTCTCCTGCAAAGGTGAAAAACATCATTAGTCTCATACCAGAAGGCTGCACGGCACATTTACAATATATCTGTGAAACAGAACAATATTTCATAGTGAAAACTAATCAAACTCAACGGCCAGTAGATAAAAAAACCTTTCTTTGGAGTGATATATTTCTGACCTGTTGAGGAGTGACACGGAGAGAGAGGGTGAGAGAGAGACAGTCTTCGGTATGTAATATGGTTCTGTCATTTTCACATTTTATTTGAACAGAAAATGAAGTACAATTCTATTAAAAGACAAACACACGTGCATTCTCGCTGCACAGGAAGACTGATGGTTTTCTGCTCCAGACAGTGAACCCAGTTATAGCAGAGTTGACTGCAGCCTTCAGAGTAGACGGCATTCTGCAGAAAACAGGCCCTGGGCCAGTATTTTAGAACCTCTAATCCAGATTAACCCCCCTCCCACCCCCCCAATTTCTTTCACTATTTCATTGTGAGAGAGAGCAATATAATATTTCAACCAAATGTCATCATCTTGGGTGTAGCATAAACTGCCTTATCATAAAAAGTCTGTTCCGATGTGCCAATTGCCTTAACAAGCATAGAGATTGAATGTGATGTGAATGTGAATGGGGTAGCGTTTTTAGCCTTGTAATTTTGCCACTGTACAAAATCTGCCTTTTATGAAGGCTGAGTGGAGGAGTGTTGTGGTTCTTCCTATAATAGGTACATTTTAACTAATTTATGCCAAGAAGTTGCTGGAAATTGTATTGGAAATGTATGGATATATTTGGGCTGCAGCAAATAATTCATTTCTGTTTGAGTGTTACACAACACAGCGACCTACATGTGATACAATAAACACATTCAACTCAACAAGCCTACCTACAGGTAGGCTGAAGTAAATATAACTTTATGGAAATTTACCATTTGCAGTGGTCAGTACTTCTTACAGTGAAACTACTGAAACAAATCCAGTACCTTGCCTTGTGCCTCGTCCCCTGGCTGGATGTCATTGGGGATATAGGGAGGTTCTGGGGTGCTTGTGGACCCATCCAGCCCCGCCTTCGCTGTCGCCGAGGGGCCTGGGACAGACTCATCTTTGTTCTGCATGTTGTCTGCCCCATAACCAAAGGCCTGAATAGCATTTCCTGCAGGGACAGAGATATAAAGTCATTTGTTTTTGACTGCCGTCGTAGCAAGAAGCCAGCTAGCAGACAGACAGCTCTAAGTCAACTTCTTGGTCCTCTGCCCAATCTTTGGCAACAGAGGGAATGAGGGAGGGTGGAGCGGGGTGGAGGAGAGGAAGGAGTAAAAAGAGTATGGAGAGCCAGTCTTTTTGCTTCGTTAGTAAGCTTGAGAGGTGAACACAGAGCTAATCAAAAACAACAGGCCGAGATTTGTTTGTGGAATCAGTCACCTGGGAGTTTGCTAAAGTTCAAACTGTTATAAATGCCAATAAAGCCTTTTTTTAATATTCTTAGGCGTACCTTGCTTTTAGAATTGCTAACATGTTTCGCTATTAATTTAGAAGCTAGTAATTATCCCTCTATCACAGAGTCCTGTGGAGACATGATGGACACATTTGTCAAACACAAACATTGATGTCCTTGACTCGCTGCAAAAACCTTTTATGTTGCAACAACCGTTTTCGGTCGATTTGCACCAAGCTGACCAAATAGTGGCGTAATGTCTGCACTCGAGTTGATGAGCCCCATTTTGTTTGCCGGTAAGTATCCAGCAGTTGCACACTTAGAAATGGAATCTTTTAAAAGCAGCAAATAAATCAGCTCAAACAGAGGACAGCAGTCTGTGCATGTGCTTGCGTATCTGCCTGCAGATGTACAGTATGTATGTGTGTAATTTTGTGTCTAAGTGCATGTGTGAGTCTCTGCAAAAATGTGATAAATCCCTGTTCAGTCAGCTTTTCTGCTAGATATGGTAAAATAGGGGCTGAGTACCTTTTCACTGCTCATCCGTTTAAAACACGAGGCTTGTTTCTCTTTGTTCAGCCAGAGAGAAGGCAAGGCATGTAATTGCTTGGCAACCACCTCCATTATAAGGTCAGCGTACAGAGATGACTTTGAATAGATTTATGTGACTGATCAAATTCAAAACGTTCCCAAACAAAGGAGGAATGGCATTTTCCCCCTCCACACAAAGGACAAATGGGATAGTTGTGGAACACACATGCATAATTGGATGGACACAGTCTTTAGTACTCCCCAAGCACGCTCACATAGATCTGTCTGTCACACCCTATGTCCACCTACACAGATTCACACACAATCACACACACATACACACACACCTGCACAAATAACACATACAAAAGCGACCCTCATGTTTCTCATTCTGTTACACGCTCATGGTTTGAGTTAGTGCTGAAAAATAAAAGAACAAAGCTCAGCACTGAAGCCGAACAACTGTAATGTTAGCAGTGAAGAGTTAGTGAAGTACTGCTGAGACATGTGATGTTATGCATCTGTTTGTCAGGGTCGGCTATAGCTAGCTATCCCCCTACAGACGCTGTAAGACGGGGGAATAAAGTCATAAATCAAACTAGTCGGCTGGAGGGCCTCCACAGAGGATGTTTTACTGCACCCAAATGTTCCACTGAGTGATTAAGCTCATTGCCAACAGCAATTCCATTTTTTAATGACTCTGGATAAGTTTTCCTTTAACCCCTGGGCATAGCCTGCGTTGCCCTACCTGCAGGGACAGATGGAGCAAGAGACAGGGGGAGAGAGAGGGGGAGAGAACGAGAGAAAGGGAGAAAGAGAGAGGAGAGGAATCCGGGTTCAGAATATGTTTGGGCTATCCTTCTAATAGGATAGCCCAAACATAGGGGAGGGGGGGGGGAGGGGGGGCTTATCCTCCCTGCACATCTGACTAAGAGTTAAAACTTTCCATCTGTTTGAGTATCCCTTTGCTTTTACTTGTAAGGAGAAAGTGAGAAAAAGAATGTGGGTAATAAATTATTTGCCTAATAAATTGTTTTTATTCCCAGTGTGTTTTGGTTTGTCGTTCAGTGTAAAATATGAATATGTGTCAGAGTATCCTATCAGTCTCTCCTGCAGGAGCAGAGTGGAAAGAGAGTGGAGGAATCATGGTGGTGGTGATGGCGGTCATGGGGGGGTTGGAATATAATTTGCCTGTAGTTTAGTCTAGCATGCTGTATATACATATACTTTGTATAGAGAGTGTTTTTTGTGTGTATTCTCCTCCCCGGTGTGTTGAAGAGTAAGAACGCTCCATCTATGGTAGTTTATCTCCTGTTCCCCTTGACTGCAGAGAGGAGATGCTGCATTTTGTGTTATTTTTCAAGACGCCTCCTCAGCTCCCGGCCTCATCCCTCATCCTGCACACTCAGCTAAAACGGTACCCCAGCAATCTATTGAAATGGTCTGAAAGCATTATCCACACAATGGAACATGTTAAAGGCAATGGTGTCTTGTAGCACTGATGACACTGCACGCTCCTCCATAGCAAGCAAGGAGCTCCCTATATTTTACTTCTAAGTGAAAAAGCGTAAGGATGTTTGGGGTAACTATTCTGTCATGCTGCACCCAGCGTGTTATGCATTAGATGTATAGATGATATGTATTGTAGGTTCCTGTATTATTTCAGTTGTACTAGATCTGTTCCTTTCCATGACAGTTTCCCCCCGTAAGGGATAAGCCCTTTAACTCTCTAAGATTGAATGCGAAAATGACATGCAAATGGTTTCTTTTGTATTAAAGTCTGGGCAGATCTTGCCCAAAGGAAGGATGAGAAGTGATAAGAAATTACTCTTTTCTGAGAAACTAAGAACATTTAATTCCAACTTAATCAGTGGGCAAAGTGGGTTTCTGGGGATAAGTTGTATCAAACTGTGTAGCAGACAAATTTTCATTAGGGCTTCAAGAAGTCCTATCCATCCAACCAGCCATCCGTCCATCCATGAATATCTTCATTTATTCCTTCCCTCCTTTCTCCCTTGATTTTCTTGCACATTCATTCTATGCACATTCGCACAATATGAAACGGTAAAGCAAGTACCTCATATGATTTCGACAGATAATTACAATTACAACCTCCATTCAGTCTTACCACCACCAACGCACCATCCACTCATCAATAACACCACCTCCACACTTATCTCACTGGAGAGCTCTAAGACATTGAAAAACAGAATCTGACATAAAACCATTAAAGTTGCATTAGATCGAAGTTCACGGTTCACTCTAACTCTCCTCATTTCCCAGGGATGGGCTGCAGTGTAGCATGGCAGAAAGAGTAACCACAGCATCACACGCTTGTGCTCTTATCAATATTACATGACTGTTGGACCCCTATCAGTTACAAAACACATTTCAGATGCATGTAGAGTATCCGTGTGTCAGGATGGCTCACTCAGGCATGTGTTGTCGGTGAAATCCCGCAGGAAGTTCGTACACTCCTCCTCCTGGTTTCCACTTCCCTTACAGGTGCACCATGGGGAGACGGTCCAGTTGGAGTAGCTGCTGTCCACGTAGTTGGGGGTCATGTCAGTTCCTGCAAGGGCATTCATACACAAACACAGATACACACACACACACACACACACACACATTAGGACAGCAGTTACAGGTCACTAATGGACAATAATGGACTACATTTATTGCAAATAGTATATAAAATGGACAACAGGATATTAGTCATAGGAATGGGGTTGCACCATTTGAGGTTTATGGGAAGGTGAAGCATTCTGTAATGCTTATTTTGGATGTAAATAGGCCATTATGTTATGAATAGTTTGCAAAGTAGGCGCGCTGGGAGCTGTGTGTACTGTTTGGATATCGCACTACTGTACCAAAACATTTTACTTTTCAAATGGCTCTCAATGGCAATGCTTTCAGCGGGAGTCAGGGGTGTTAGGAGCACATGCTGCAGCATAGCCACAGAATTCCAGGAGGCATCACAGCATATTATCACTTCATACCCCAGGATTTTTGAAACATGATGGGGAAAGAATGACTGTTATACCGAGATTCGAGAAATACTGAGACTACTTTTTAGTGATCGCTATGCAGAGAACGCATAGTAATTTCACGTATATTAGCTTTCCGGGGCTCCTTTTTTGTGCTCTCCGATTCCGGTAACCGTGCCAACGCATCACCAAGTTAAGGTGCTGCTATCAAACGTCCGCTAGCGAGGAAGAATATGCTTGCAATACTCTCTGCACACTGTTCGAAGAACATTTACTATGAGCAAACAGATGGTCATCAAGTGTTTTAATTAAGTAAACCCTCTCCCTCTGCCTCTACTCCCTCATTACTTCTAGTAGAGCGCTGATGTCCAGTGTGCTGGGAGATATCGGGCCAGGAGGGAAACAGCCAGAGAGCCTCGCTCGCCCCTCCCGCCCCCCCCCCCCCCACAGATAAGTGAGGGTAGAGTCGACTGCTGTCACACTGTCTCTCCCTCTAGACCTCTAACCATCACTCTTTATCTCGGCATGCATCCGAATTTTGAGAAAAATATTGTGGGGTTGGGGGGTAAATGTGCATTTCTCTCAATCTCTCGCAATTTCTCTCTCACTCTCTCTCTCTCTTTCACACGCACACACACACACACACACACACACACACACGCACACACAGTCCATCACACAGTGTCACCCAGAGCCTTGGCCGTACTGACCGATGAGCCTAGCGTAGGAGGCCAAGCAGGCCTGGTAATTGTCTTCGTTGGGACAGCTGCTCACTGTGTGCTGAGTCACCAGGCAGTTCATGTGGAAATCAGCCAGTCTAGACCTGCACACGAACACACAGCACAGACAGAGAGAGACAGGGTCACAAACTCCGAGCATACACATGTCAAGTGAACACATGGTGCTATAGGTGTTTATGCAACATGCACATACACAGTATATAAACTTGTGCAAAAAACACACACACACACACATACACACACACACACACACACACACACACACACACGCACACATACGGACACACTAATTCAAAGCATTGAGTCTAATTTTTTGGCAATGTTGTTACTCTGGAGCAGCTGCCAATTGTGACCAGCATCAAACTGGGAAAGTATATGCAACATCTGTGTCTGGGCTGCTACAACAGGTGTCCTGAATAACAACCAGTTCTCAGTCACGCCTCAATACCAACAAGCTATTTCCTATCTTCACGGCATGCAGCATACACCCATTGATTGTACGTTTCTGTCAGGATCTGGGAGATATCATATGCCTCTTTTGGCTACTTTTTCATGCTTATCCTGGACATCTCCACTGTCTCCCAAACTCACTTTCCCCCCCCAAAACTCAGGGAGCTGATAAAAATAGTATGTTTTGTTTCGGTGTGTGTTTGTGATAAGAGCTTTAAGTCTGTCGAGGCCCTCAGGGTGGCATTGCTAATCCACTTAAGTAGGTTTATTGGGAGTAGCGTGTGCAAAGTTGCTCTGTCTGTACTGTTCACATCACAGCTGCCCACTAAAACTAAGTGAATCACAATCCATCGGGCATTTCTCTCTCCCTTCTCTCTCTCTCTCTCCCTTCTCCCACTCTCTCTCTCTCTCTCTCTCTCTCTCTCTCTATCATGATTCATTCATTTTGACCTGGTCTGACCACTCTTTGCAGCCTGAAGTTCAAAGGTACTGTAACATGCCTCAAGCTGTCCTGTCCTCACTGAGCACAAACATGCATGCACATCCAGTGAGCATGCGCGTGCACACACACACACACACACACACGCAAACACACACACACGCACACGCACGCACACACGCACACACAAACACACACACACACATAAACACAGACACGCACACACAAACACAAACAAACAGGTTTACCTTTGACAGTTGACTGCATATGTTTTCTGGCTGTATCTATTTGGTGGATATTTTTTGGGCTATTTGGTGACTGATAACAAGTAAAACAACAGTTCACTCAACTCCTTTATGATAGTTGCTCTTTTTGTCAATAACGAAATATTTGGCAACCACCACATTTAATAAGCACCTTTAAGATAATCACTTATCCATCCTTTCCCTCTCTCACTCTTTATTAATTTGGTCACATTAATTTGGTGACTTTCTGTGATTTTTTTAAAGGTGGTACATATTTTTGTATTTTTGTGTGTGATACCTAGGTATAAGATAGAAGCTATACCTGTCATCATCACCTAATTTCTACAGTGAAGAAATTAGGTGATGATGACAGGTATAGCTTCTATCTCACAACAGAGATATTGTTACTGCTCGTGTTTCTCAAAATTAAGAGGATGATGCTGCTTGGTTCCTTCAGTGAAAGGTTTTCTCTTTTGCTTTACTGAAGAGAGTAAACATGTTGGAACTTGTTCTACCATCTATCATCGCAAGAAACTGTGAAAGCTTAAGTTCAAGATCAAGATCAGTGCTTAGTCCCTTTTTTGTGCTGTAAAGCAATGCAATAGATTTTCCCCCAAATCCGACTCAGTGGAACACAATGAAACTGCAGAGTAGAGACTGCTAATCTTCCTGGTGATGGTCTCGTTTGGTTATGGTAATTATACTAATGTCTCAAAATTAATGTGATAATGATGTTAAATTGCTACATGTAGCACCTTTATATCCACCCCCCCCCCCAGAGTAACAATTATGTGTTTCCTGTTGTTTCTGAGACAATATACTTGAGTTATTAGGACGCTTGCTGAATGAATTTGAATAAATTATCACATTCAGTACCAGTGACTGATTAGTAACACTGCAGATACTTAGTTACTACTTAGTTATTAGCTATTCATCCAGTCACTGAATTATACTGTAGTTAGTAACAGTTTGACAGATGCATCTACTGTGTTGTATTCATGCACTGAGTAAGATACATATTGAAAAACAATGAAGTGCTGACCGTGCACACTACTGCATGCCACAGTAGCCTAAACTGGTGGAATGTTAATGTCACAGGAATTTACATATTGCCTTGACTTTAAATATGCATTGCAGCTAGATTACTTATTATACGTTCTACAGTGCAGTTACTTGATCACTTATTCATCATTTTGTGCCGGCTTCATAAAGTTCTTAAGTAATTGGATCAGTTGAGATGAATCGTAATGATAGTGAAAATCCACCCGCATTATCTGCAAACATCGATTCTATCACTTTCGGCACTTTCGTTACGATGTCGTTCAGGGAACTCAGACAGGTGAAATCAAGCAGCGTAAATACAGTGTATCACAGTTAGTGTCCTTGTGTAGCACTGAGTTAAAGACCGATGTGCTTATTATTATGCTGCGTCCCCAGTCTCCGAATGAGGAGCGCAGAGGCAAGCGGATTTGGCTGGGGGGGAAGAGGGGGTGATGAGGTAACAATTCCTCTCTCTCTCTCTCTCTCTCTCTCTCTCTCTCTCTCTCTCTCTCTCTCTCTCTCTCCGTCTCTCACCATAAGCAGAGATGCATCCAGTGTGGAGTGATGGGCTTGGGCCTCCAGCAGCAAACCCCACTCAGACTCAGTTCATTACTTCAACTCCATCTCCATCCGCCCTCCTATCAAATCACCGGAGAGCCTCTCGACGTGACATGCTGCTAACATCACATCTAAAGCTTCGCTTCAGAAATGGGACGCATGCTTGCTCTACCATAGCCGCATAGGCTTATACGGACACACACACACACGCACACGTACACACACACACACACACACGCACGCACGCACGCACACGCACGCACACACACACACACACACAAATAGAGATGCACACAATAGATAGAAAATACTGATTCACAATAAGAACACGTCCAAGCATGTTCAAGTGCACACACAGCACGCATACACGCACACACACACACACACACAGACACACACACACACACACACACAAATCTATCCCTCTCTACACCTGTCCTCCTCGCTCAAAGCCCTCTCTCATCCATTCCTGTTCGGAGTGAAAGAAGGCACTTGTACCCACAATCACGCCACAGAATGATAAAAGGATATAACAGACAGAGGGGGGAGAGAACAACTCCATTGTACCTATACAAAGCAACCTTGTTAGAAACACAGTTTCCATTATGCTATTTCCTGTGGGTCTTTTACTTTCATGCTAACACAGAGCGTGAACATCACGTTTCTGTAGGAACGGCAAAGTCCACAGAAGATTAAAGAAACTGAACAACCACCATGTTTCTTTTTTAGAAGCGGAGCTCTTTCAGACAATGATGGCTTAAAAACAGTAATTTAAAGTTTAGAGAGGTGTCCTGAGTGTTCGGACAATGGTGTTCCAACACCGAGATGCTGCACATTTCATGGCTTCCACAGGCTTTCCATTATACCTCCGCGAAGCGCCGCTCGCTGCTGAAATTACAGGCTGTCTAGCTCAACAGAGTTTTATGGTCATTTCAGCCACTCAGCCCCCAGGGAAGTGGCAGGGGAGCCCCCATAGAGGTAGACTTCTTTCAACCAACCTGACACTTTAAACACAGTGATTCGGCTGAGCGCTGAGTGCCTGTCCGTCCAGCTTGGCAGTAATAGAAAACTAATGGCTTTTTATATAGATTCTTATTCCTATCACTTGATGTCCGTGACAAACAATGTGACTCAAATCAGACGAGTGTCGGTCTTGGAAACCCTTTCTTGATGAAGGAGAAGAGGCAGGAGGAAAAACAGCATCACAGTTATCAGACTACAAAGTCCTCTAACAGCTTCCTCTCTACATTAAAAAACAACTGTCTAGGGAGGATCCTGTCTGGTTTAGAGACTTCCCCTCTGTGCTCTATCTGCAAATATGAGTTTTCCAACAGATGATCATTTCTGTTAAATTTGAAATGATTGCAGCTCATTCTTATCGCTTCCCTGAATCTTCAGCC
>NW_027280893.1:75000-120000 GCF_046629955.1 Centroberyx affinis | reverse complement strand
GTGCTGACCTCCACGGGGCAGAACGCAGCTAAAGATAATGAGCTTTAACGTTCTATTTCATACGTCTCAATAAGGAGGGGCGCAGCAGACACCTGAGGGCTTAAAGGTCAAAGAAAGCAACTTGGCCTGAAAACAAATTACACAAAGCAGGAGAGCAGGTAATTATCAAGACAATCATAAATCGGAGGAGGCGATAGACTTTCCCTACTTTAGTAACGCAATGTGTGGATTTAGTGTTGGCGGGAAGGAATTGGGTTTTCGCCATTACTGCTCAGCCTCGAAGGCTGCTCACCTCTATTGAAACAGGATAAATGTGAACTACAGAGAAAGTGGGCAAAGGGAATTGTTGTGCATGGCTAGATAGAGTAATCTCTCCTGCTGAGCAAAGAAACATACAAACAGCACATGGAGGGAAGCCATGTTTGCCTCTCAATACCTGGGGATAAAAGGAGAGTAATCACAGAAAGTGCAACTTGAATTCTTCTGACTGTAAATCATTCTTACTCTTGGAGTGTATACAGGTGAACTGAAAAAAGCTTTCTGAGGAAAGGGAAAACAAATCATTCTCGCTAGATATCCAGGAGAGTGGATAACAATATGTAACACAAAATGTTCTCAGACTTAGTTTAGTCATCATTGCCTACTATTCATTCTGCACAGCATATCATCACTTTTTGTGCAGCAGAAATGTATTGATAAACTATTTGAAATGGTTTCAAGTACTTTTCTGTGATTTATTGCTCATGTCCGCCACAATAAACTAATTGAATTATTCCCAAAAGTTAAAACCTGTCAGAATGAAGGAAACATTCAAAATAATTGAAAGGATTTTACTGAATAAATGGCCAGTGCCTGATTTCCGCACAGTTACAGCAAGTAATCATGAACCAGTAGGGTGCTATCATCTGCCATGTCTACTGATGCTGATACTGTGAATAATACAAAGGCAGCGGAAAACAAAAAGAGAGAGAGAGACTGTTCTGCCCTGACGGGTGGAGCACCGACTCCAGATCTGTGGTTGGACAGCCTCTTGGGGTATTCAACGCACAAACAAACACTGTCAAGACCCGCCGCTGACTGTCACCGGATTGTATCAGCTGCCTAATCATCTGTCACATTGGGAAATGGAAAAGTAGTCAAAAGTTTTCCCTTCTGATAAGTCTCACACCGTGGTTGTTATTTTTAGCGGGGGGTCCTCAACAGTCTAACCCTCGGTCGAACTCCATTAGGCTCATAAATGAGCTTTTAAACGCCTCAAATTATTCAAATGTCCCAAATTTTTTAAGCTATTAGACTAATGAAAGCAGAACATATCTCCGCGTAGCCTATTGATAGGCAGATACAGTACATGGTTTTGGAGGGTGGAAAAGATCTTGACAGCCGATTGGGCTGATAGTACTACCGCTGTGTTTCACCTGCTCTCAGCAGCACTAACACAAGGAAACAAGTCACGGCTGGGTAGGTGTGAATTGAATCCGGCCGCTTGAATCCAATAGAGGCCCCCATGCAGCCAAAGTGATCCACTAATGTTTTGTTCGGCTTAATTGAGCGTTGTCCCTTCAACTTAGCCTCACGTCTTCATCCTGCGTCTAATAGCCACAGCTTCCCTGAAAGTCTAATTACTTCCCTGGCAAAGTTACAGCAGAGAAATATAAAACTTTAGAATGCCATGGGAGGCAGGAAATTGCAGTCAAACGGGAACTCTCTCTAACGCACGGATTCAATTTTCCTTTTTCTCATTTTGCATGAATATAAGAAGATGATAATGAATCTTCAGATGTGTTTGGCAGGAGCTCATCCAATACGCACAGCACAAAAATCCGTCCACCCACCCAAAAAAACAAACACGCACGCACGCACACACGCACACACACACACTCACTTACATCGCTTACATATGCACACAAATGAATATCTGCACACACTTGAGCTCGTTCTCTCCTTTTCTCTCTCCCGCTCACACACAGAGATCGTACACACAGACACATGCACGGTACACGACACCCCTTCCCCCGTCTCCCTGTCCCGTTCACCTGCAGAGAGAGTCCTGGCGGCAGACCCTCCTCAGCTCCAGACAGTTGGGTTTGACCTTATCTTTGAAGGAGCAGTCGGGCACGATGGTCTGCCTGCGTCGCTCGGAGCAGCCCTCATGCTGGCAGGGGCAGAAGAGCAGGCGGTGGCTGTACTCCGGGGGCACGCGGTCCAGGAACTGCCTCAGGGCCTTGTGGCAGCGCTTCCGGTTGCAGGTCTCACTCTTGTTGGGGTCCCCCTTGCTGCAGGTGGCGATGTAGGCGGAGCGCTGCTTCTTGCAGGTGCTGTTGAGGTTGCAGGCTTTGGCCGCGTCCAGACAGGGGTTGCAGTTCTTGCCGGTGTCGGGACACTGGAAACCTTTCGGGGCCACCGTGTGCATTCCTGAGCAGAGGATACAGGGAAGGGAGGGAACTCAGTGAGAAAAACACAAAGAACTAAACTGCAAGGGAATGGTAGTTCAAAGCCTTATGGTTTGAAGCACACTTGGCAATCTACTGAATTGTCAGATTTCATATACTACTGTCATGACAAATACACTTGAAATAGACTTGTGGATTTCATTGTTTTCTATGAACATTTCCACATTGGGATACATGTTTTGAATTCATACAGACAAACTTGGACTGTCTGTTGCAGCTGATAATACCTGATCAAACACAACCTGGATCAAATACAATCATGCCAGATGGATAAAAATCCACTGATCCTATGATTCAACATCATCAATTTGATACAGTTTAGAGTGAGCTTGGCTCCAAACAAAACAGCAACAAACAACACAATAACGTTTGGAAATGTTAGACTTGTACACTGAAGGATGCTCTTCGATATCATGTACGCTTCTCTGTTTCTGCAACCAACAGAAATCCACTGGAGAGACGCCCGCAGCTTGCCCATATCCATTCTAACCGAATTATTGATTCAGTCCGTCTCAGACCTTGAGTGAATTAAGCTATGATTCCACATTGGATGCTTATATACTATTCATTTGCAGGTATTTTCATTAGTATAAGGTGATGATCATAATATTAGTGCATTACCAAGTTGCTGTTTATCATATTGAAATTTAGGTTACCCTTACCTAATATGAATTTGATTTATTTTAATGTTTCCATTGTTGGAAGTATAATGAAGTGAACGCTTTAATCAGCTTAATGGAAAAAGTGCAGATCAAACATTAGTCCTTGGCGAAATATCGACACGGTGTGAATGTCACGTCTTGAAGCGTATTGATGAGAATACTGGTCAGTGGGAAACAACACTAAATACTGTAACATCCTCTCAGAAACGTGCTCAGCTCAAGGACTTGGCAAAGACTCTCTGCTGCAATACATGCTGTGCTGTATGAGCCTCCTATTGGATGGTTCAAGTACATGATTAAGTTTCCTTTTTTTTTCCCCTTCCAGTGTAATCACAAACTGAAACATTGCAATTACCCCTCAGGCTGCACATCATATTTGTGGAAAACAGATTATGTCATTAGGTGTGTTTGGGTGTTCTGTGAGATACTGCGTATACCAGGGCTGCAGTAAGAATTCACACCTGTTTCTGAGATATACCAGTAATAAAACAGCATCATGTTCACTCGTGGCACCCCTCTCTTGTATTCAGGCTATATTAGACAAGTTAACCTCCCTCCCCTGTAGATAATGATATTTCAGAGGTCGTGGCGGCATGGTGACACCCAGAGAGATTCATCTCTTATTCAACAGAACCAATCTCACTCTGTGTCTATCAGACGGCCCGGAGCAGGAAGAAGACCATTTATTTTAGAGGGGAGTGCCAGAGACGCTGTATTGTTTCCAAGTGGTGCATCGCGCATTATCAATCCTAGAAATGGGGATACATAGAACAGACATATCACATCACAGCAGGGAAAAAATAAACAAACCCCAAAATAAATGATTTTGCGGTTTCAGATCACGTCAGATAAAACAGAACTCACTGCCACTGAGAAACAGCAGAAGTGGAGAAGTGGGATTTCATCACAGACAAAAGAAAACACAGTTAATCTGGCTTTCTGTTAACCAAGGCTTTTATTTTGGATGTATCAAGGTTAAATGTAGCAGGTGCTCAGATAAACAGCCAGGGTGTTCAGCGACATGTTCTGCGTTCAGCAAGCGCAGGTGTTCAAAATAGTACTGTGTCTGTGTCAGTGTTTGTCACCAGGCCACCAGGGAGCACTTTGCCTGCCCTATCCAAATAATAAGAGCATTAAGCTTTTTATGTCTGTTATTAAAATAAACAACAACAACAAACATCACACCATCTTCAAATCAACCTTAAGATGCCACCTTGTTTATCCTTCACTGTCAGATGGGAGAGGATAAACATTCAACAACAGATGTCTAACAACATAACACACTCAAAGTCTTGTTAGTGTAAGAGACTGAAAAGACAAACAAAATTGTGCACAAACCATTTCCAAAACCAACCCACACTGACGCAGCGCAGGATACGGGACAATTAGCCGACCCTGTCGAGGGGGAAAGAGCAATCCGGCTCGGTTGATCTGTGATTAGAATGAGAATCAAAACGAGAGCCGGCTTTGGCCTCGGGCACGAAGAGGCCGAGGTAGGGCCAAAGTTTTACTAAAGTGGGCCAGTGGGGCCTGAAGGGGGCCAGTACGGTCCATCTGGAGGGGAGGTTAGCGGGACGGCTGTCCAGCGGCCCGGGCTACATAACATTGATGGATTGCAGCTCCTAAATCTCCCCTGGCCATCTGCAGGCTCTAATGTGGGCCACTGGGGGGTCCGGGATGAAAAGAAAATAGGAGAAGGATGAGCTACGAAGATTTATCTGACCAAGCAGGGCTGAAGCTGCTTTTGCGGCTGCAGCTACGGACGGGTTTTTACTACCTCTGATTGGGGAGCCGAGATTGAATTCGGTGCTCAAACCTAAAAAGATGTCCTGAGGCGAACATAAGACACAAAGCCCTCTTGATGGCTCTGACGTACTCACACACAAGCAGGAGGAGAGCAGGAGGAGGAGGAGGAGGAGAGGGGGAAAGAAGGATAGCAATGGAGATGGGAGGGGAAATGTGCAGTATTGTGTTACAGAGTGATAATTGATTTTCCAAGTGCATTACGATGAAGGTTTTCAGCAAACATATTCCGCTATAATGTGAGGAGGAAGGGGTTGATAAGCCAATGATAAGCGACTTACAAAAATGGAAAAAGCTTTAAGAGGGAGAGGAAGCTTCAGCAGTTGATTACAGCAGCTGATCATGACAGATAGAGAGATGAAGTGAGAGGACACAGACTAACAGATTGGACAGCCACTTACAGAGACATGCTGGAGAGCTTTCAATTAACCCAGCCTAATTCAGGAAAGATGTGCGACTCTTGCTCAGAATAATTAACCCAGCCCATCAGCAGTGCAATCAACAGCTCTCAGCATCACAATAGTCCACACATCTATTTACTTACCTTGCTGTCTGCTGCACTGCGCATTAATGAGCGATTAAGGAATTGACTGAGCGAGTGGATGGATGGATGGATGGATGGACAGATGGATGGATGGATGGATGGATGGATGGATGGATGGATGGAACAATCAGCGCCATTAAGTGTAGGATTAGTCATCAATAGTCTGATTGTCCCATTACAGCTAGGTGCCTATTAACCGCAGAACAATAAATATGAATGTATTATTAATGTCTGACAGTATGTTATTATTAATTTCTGACAGTTTGTGCTGCGCTGTGAGGGAAACATGTGTTTTTGGTGTATATGCATGATCTGCATGTTTTGGGGGAATGTGACTAGTTTAATTGACTTTGAGAACACAAAATCAGAGATTAAAATTCAAGGTCTATTGATGTTTAGTCACAACTGCCTCGTGTGCACGGAAAATGTGGCCGTGTAAAATATTTTGTCAATGTTAACAGCAGTTAGAGTACAGTCATTCTTTTTGGTGATCCCACTGTTTGATTCAGACTGTAAATAGGCTTTTAATAGGGTTCCTACTCCACGGGCGCCATAAATTAGACCCTGGCAATGGCAATATAGTGAAAATAACCATCTACTCATTCCACACATATAGCGCACAGAGAGGGAAAGAGCAAAGAAATAGAGAGCAAGAGAGAGAGAGAGAGAGAGAGGAGACAAAGAAGGAGAAAGAAACAGACTGAGAGAGAAAATGAGAGAGGGGGAGAGAGAAGAAAGAGGCACAATGGAGAGAGAGAAAGAAATGGAGTGAGGCAGAGAGAGAGAGAGAGAGTACACGTACGAACGGGAGGGAGTGGAAAAACCATTCACGTACACTGTATCTGGATTTTGGTGGGGGGGGGGTTTTCCCTAAGAGCAAGGGATCTTCCTTCCCCAGTAATTGCTCTCTCTCAGCCTTATTTGAATTCTGCATTTCATATATCATCCCATACTCCAGGGACGCCGCGCTGCGGAGGGGAGTTCAGCCCAGGTTAGGAAGAGGCTCTTGGCTCTGGGTATGTTCTCAGTAATTAGGAAAGGTGCCAAAGTTTGGATTTAATACGGCCCTGGGTGAGCGTGCGAGAGCTTGTTAGGGAAGTCTTTAGTCCGGACCCTGAGGAGCATGTCAAGCATTTCTGTGTCAAAGGGCTCATCAGTCATTAGCTCTGTACTCTGTGTCACAGCGGGGTATCCAGGGGGCCAGGCGAGGGAGAGGGCACGCTGGATCTACAACATCATCTCCCTAAGCCTGGCTGAGCGTGTTAGAGACGTGTGGACGTCATCAGAGGGAGAGCGGTGGAGTTCATGAGACTGTTCTGTGATGATGTGATGAGAGAGGGCTAAATGTTTGTAGGTGAGAAGTGTGTGTGTGTGTGTGTGTGTGTGTGTGTGTGTGTGTGTGTGTTTGGGGGGAGGGGAGGGGGTGTCCAAGGGAATATTACATCCTTGTAAACACATTTCTAAATACTTGAGCTGTTTATGAGCATCTGCCTTCCGAGTTTCGCTCGCTCTCTCTTTGGAATTCAAAGCTCGAGCGTCTTCAGTGGCCCTTCAGCCTTAATATGCATGCTGTTTAGCTCCTTCAACAGTCAATAATGAATGGCAATAATGCACGGTGTGTTGATGGTGGTGGGTGGCGGGCTGTCAGGTGAGAATAACCTGCTGCCTTGTGCATTCCCACCATGTCAGCAAGGAACGGCTGAAATGTACTAACAAATTGAAATAACGAACACTGCCATGCCCATCTTCTGTGGATTATTCACTGTTGTTTAATTCAAACTTGTTAGAAAAACGCTGACTGTTAGGAAGGACGCTCGGATAAGTTAGCCTCTCACAACAACTCTCATTACTGACCCACAGAGAGACAAGCTGGACTAATTTTAAGGGTAAACTGATTATAAAGTTCACACAGAATAATGTAGCATATCAACAAAGTATATACGCTATGACAATCACAGGCACGTAGGCAAACAAAACCAAAAACAAGCTTGCACACCCCCACACCCACAGATACACTCAAACACCTAAATAACCCAACCTGTAACACACACATACACAAGAGACCTGAGTGTTCGGGTTAGTAATAGTAATTGTTATGAGAGCAACGTGAAAATGTCTAACATTTCCACAGCATGCTGAGCACGGCTGTTGCACTGGTCCTTTTTCCCCAGCCGTTGAAATAGCTTCTGGATTTAATTGGATGGTGGGCACACTGAGCTGAGAGGTGAGAGGCTTAGTGCTGAGAGTTAGAAGGTCTAACTAAGGGGTGTCAAACTCAATTCCTGGAGGGACCCCTCTAGCCTGCCCTCTGCTCCTAATAAGTTAATTAGCTCAACACTGGGTCAAGAGAACAGAATACATTTCACATGGAGCATATTAAAAATTACAGTCAATGATATGTTTGCATGCTTTGGGTAATATGGTGTTCATTTGGGCTTTGATCAGGGTCTTCATGCATTGTGGTGGAAGGATCCTATGAGCTACGCAACCAATCCACATACTATTGATCTGAGTTGAGGGCTATTGACATGTACAGTGACTCCGCCTTGAAGCCAAGAAAACAGCAGATTTGCCAGGTATAACTTGGGGCACTGCAGAAACAGACTCTCCTTATATTTTGTTTCGCTGTGACCTCTAAGTATGAGCACATACAGTAGTAGAGAAAGTTTTTTTCAGTTTTTTCAATTTCTATCACTAGTTCTGCCCCTTATCTTTCTCCCAGACTAAAAACTCTTCAAATACTAGAGATTATTTTTCAATTTTCCACCTTTCCTCTTGGAGAGTATACGTCCCCCTGTCCTCATCAGCTCAACCAGATATCATATATTCCCTGAGTCTCTGTACAGTTTAACATTTATAGACGTGATTATGAATACTTTTGTGTGGTTTGGTAATCGAAGTGAGAAGTATTTCCATAGAACAAGTGTGTAATTACTTATCTGTTTGCCCGTGGTTTTCTCTCAGCGCCACAATCAATTACTCTGTCCTTGGAAATGATAAATAATGAGGAAAGCTTGCGGCTAAATAGATTTCGGAGAGCAAATCCAATATTTCACCTTGGAGAGAATGGCGGAAACAGCTGAAACAAAATGGATACAGTAATGACTCCCCTGTTGTATCTTAATATGTCTAGGTACACCACAACATGCTCCCTGTGTTACCAGGGAGTGTTAGTGCTTGTACTTGGACATTGGTATATATGTGCGTGACTGTACTCCTGATTTGATTATTGACTATGCACTTAAATCAAGGAAGGCAGTTTCCCATCATATCCCAAAACTCCAAAGTAATCAAAGCCTGTGCTTTTTTATATTTTCTCTGGTACTCTCTGCTTCTTTCAATATATCAAACAAGCGTATTTTCAAAAACAAGTGATACACGGCTGACTTCAAGCTAAGGGGATTATGCAAAAAGCGTGTCTTTCTTGTACCTCCCAGATATAAAACAAAGCAAGATACATCAGCCAAGAAAAAAAGGAAAATGCTGTCTTCAGTGTGTGTATATTGCTTTTGGCAAAAAAAAGGGAATGGAACATCCTCCGGCAATTTCTGTCGGAACTGGATGAAAGGAAACGATTGAATTTTCAAGTGACTGTAGCCTGTAGCTCTGGCAATGGACAGGCAGCGTCCCTGTGACCATTCACACCTATTGTACAACTAGCTTCTCCCCACTGCATCAGCCATTGTAGCTGTGTCTTATAAGATCTGCATTGATTAGTAATGCCCTGACGGTAATAACCAGTAAATTACAGAGCAAGCTATAGCTCCCCTGCTGAGTGCTAGGCTGTTTAATTAGTAAACCAAATAGGAAATCAAACTGAAGGCAAAATCAATAGATGGGGAAAATGTAGGGTAGTACACAGAGAGTATATGGTTTACCTCAACATAACCCCCCCCCTCCTCCTGTGCATTACAAGACAGATCAAAAGATAAGCACCCAATTCATTCAAAGGCCATAGCAGCGGACAAGTGAAATGTCAGTGAAATAAGATAAGTTGTCCGCACAGGCTCTTTGGCGTGCTCTGTTGTTATTTATCCCAAAGGAACCATCATCCTGGCCTCTGCGAGAGCGTGAAACCATGGTTTTTTGAAGGCATATATCTGCTACATCTTTGTTCCACTCATGTGATAAAGTACCAAGGGTAAATTAAGGATCAAGCCTGTGCCGTCAGTGTTACCTGAGATGATGGAGGCCAAGCGGAACGCGTCGGGGTGTCGGACGGGCGCCACGGGTTCATACGGGGATGTTTCATAGAACTCTCCACCTGGAACAACAAAAGGATGACAAACGGTCAATTACATTGAAATGGATGGTCTGCCCCGTCTACCTGCCCAGCGGAGCAGAGCGCTTCAGCGTTTACAAGGAGCCCAAAAAACAGGAATCCCCTACCCTGTCACTAATGATATGAAGCAAATTGAGAAGTAAAAGTAAAGAATACATGTGAGCTTGAAAATAGCTTGAAAATAGGGACGTCTTTAAATTCAAATACTGTACACTTGAAGCTTCACAGACTGCATTCTTTCCATTTTTTCTGCTTTGCCCAGAGATTTCAAAACACACATCTAATAAGTTTCACAAAGCGCATTGGAATGTGTAAGCTATCTATCTTTCATCTGAGAGGTCGATAGCAGCAATTCATCTAAGACTGAATGCAGATATCTAATTTAAGAAGGAGTAGTGTTGAGGTTTGGACTCCTCGTATTGGACTGTCTGGCCAATAACTGGCTCCCAGTTCTAAAGACTTTCTATCCTGAATGCAGGTGGCTAATTCTGTGATATGCAAAACACAATGTTCACCACAGTCGAGTCATTTCCTTTTGGAGAGAATATTTGTTCCTGGTGCGCTTTGATTTAGGAGAGCAGTTGAGGGAGTGAAGCAAAAGCAATGCATCCTCCCCACTAACAATGTATTGCCAGAGCTGTTTGTAAAAAAAAATATTTAAAAAAAAAACAAATTAGCACTCAACTGACTGAGTCTCTCCCATGTGCCTGCTTCTCTGTAGGCCCTAATCCCGCATTTAAAATTCATAGCCATTCGGTGTGATTGAGACAAACCCTCCAGTGTGTAATAGCTTTGCATTCTGATCCCAACAGAAACACAGGGAGGATGTTGTGAGGCAGGCTTGGAGGCCCACCGCAGCAAATGAGAAAATCTGAAACCTGTTGGTAGACGACAGTGCTGCCTGGACAACCAATCGGTAGATCCAATCAATAGACATACCACATTTTGTTTATCAACACGCTTCGTCGTCGCTTTTGAAAAAGATGATGTGAGGTGATAAAATGTATTCTTCTGGCTGCTCCGATAATAGGTAAGGCTGTTGTTGAGGGTATATCTGTGTGTATGTGTGTGTGTGTGTGTGTGTGTGTGTGTGTGTGTTTGAATGTGTGAATGTGTGAATGTGTGGCCTGTGTATCCCAGTGTGTGAACATGTGAGTAACCTTTACATGTGGCATTGTTTATCTCTGCTGTCACATTATAGTCAGAAAACAGAAATATAAGCCACAATAACATCAAATATGAGACTTAGAAATGATATTTCATCAGAAGCGGTAAGCGGTAAGCTGGATTGATCCCAAATCAACCACTGCTATACACAGGTACAGTATAGTATATATATATATATAGATAGATAGATAGTAGTACAGTATAGTATATTGAGCATTCCCACACAGTACAGTATATACGCTAAAGGTTATTTCCTCTTGTAATTGTTCAAAAACTAAAGAAAAGCAGTGTGGCAACAGCCTCAGACTTGTGTAAATATCTGTAAAGTCTGAATGCCCATGCCTCCATCTTATGTCTAGTAGTTCAACATCTCTACTCTCCATCAATACTGACAATCATAACAACATGGAGCAGCTCAGCTGGCTATTCTCTGAGTACATATATTGACAACTGGCACAGCTGAGGATTGTATGTGTGTGTGTGTGTGTGTGTGAGAGAGAGAGAGAGAAAGAGAATGGAGGGAGAGAGAGAAAGGACACACAAAGGAGAGAAATGAAAAGAGAGAGACAAAGACAGAGAGGGAAAATGGGCGAGAGGGAGACAGGACACACATAAAGAGTGAGACAGAGAGAGAAAAAAATACCTAAATTCTCCAGGTTTTGAGTGTGTGTGTGTGTGTGTGTGTGTGTGTGTGTGTGTCTTACTTGTCTATTTCTTTGTGCATGTGTGTCTAAAGATATGCATACACACAATGTTCACATATTTCTGCTGTGTTAGTATTTCAGTCTGGTATGTGGTGTGTCTGTCATTCTGTCTGTGTATCGTTTTATTTTTATAAGAGCCCTCTGCACCACCTGCTTCTCCCCCACCTTTGTTCGTGCTTTATATTTCTGTGGAGAGAGAGGGAGACTTGAGTGGCTTCTGGACTCGAGATCTCCCAGTATGTCTAATTACAACAATTACTTCTGATGCTATAGTGCTTTAGAAGCCGTTTAAGGAGCCGAGCTTACCGCTCAGAAAACAACCACCTCGACCTGCCATGTCTCTTTTTTTAAGCGGTGGTTAAAGCTGTTGTGTGATTCAAACAGAGGCAAATGTTCCACAGATAAAAGTGCGATGCCTCTTCCATTACGCCAGGAACAGTTTGTACTGTATAGGGCAACATGGAATAAATGATGCTCCGTCTTTTGCCAAGAGCAAATCTTGCCGTGCCGTTGCGTGCCATTTGGTTCAGGCAACTCTTTACAGTATAGGAAAGCTTCACTGCACAATCACCCAGGAATCAAATTATGTTAATCCACATTGAATTTCATAAGTGGAAATTTAAGTACTGTAGTGATTCTACAAAACAATAATGTCAAACCACAACAGTAGCTGTGGTTAATGAATTTTAAAAGCTTATTTACATGAATGTTACAAGCCATGCTGAATCATATAATTGCAAAACACACCATAATCGCACACACCCTTAGGATGTGAAAAAAAACACAGCAGGAGGCCTTGTTGTACTTTTAAAAAAACTGCTCTTTGACAGTCACCCTGGACCCAATTATGCATTCATCAAGTAATAGAAAATTCTTCCCAGCTGTTTAGTGATAAGATGGTTTTAGCCGCAGGGCAACAACTTATCGCTGTAATTAAGCCTCCGTTTGACTTCATTTGCTCTGACAGTATGGAGCATGACCGGCACAGCTCAGACAGAAAATCAGGCCTTTCCCTAGTTACGGCACGAGAGGAATACTGCTCTTAAGTGGATTCAGAGTCTTCTCCATTGCCGTAAGGGGTTTTATGATGCTGTTAGGCACCATCACTCATCCTTCTCATATGCATTATCAATGAAGCTAAACTCCCGAGGGGATGGAAACTGTCCTATGGATTTTTTTAGTGACATTCTTGGCAAACAGTTTATGGCTCGGAGCGAAGTCAATTTTAATAACTGTCATTCACCTTGTTTTGTTTTTAAAGGTGCCCTAGACTGATTACGTTCTTCTTTAATATTGATTTTATATTTTTCCCTATTTGTTGTGGGCGATGTTGGGGAAAGCCCTAAAAAGCCGTGTTACATATTACGTATTACTTCTCATTCAAATAATAACTTATATATTAATTACATAGAAAGAAAGCTTAGTCTATAAGATCCAGTATTCTTTGCCATCATTCAATATAATAATTTCAGAAGGAGCAAGGAATAAGGGAATTTGAATGAAATGTGTTTATCTTTCCTCTCAACTCACTCACAGTAGCCTACTGTGTTCATTTCAACAAAGAAAAGATGAAGTGATACCATAAATACATCTTTCTTCGATTTGTGCTTAACAGAACATGAGTTTCAGCATAAATTCAGTTAACGGCTCAGCTTTTGAAGGGATATTGACATTTTAAACTCAATTTCAAACCATACAAATAGAATATTGGATTAGCTGAGAAGATAAAGAATATTTCAGGCCACAATTCCAATCCAACATGGCATGGTGGGCAAACACAGCTGAGGAAATGAGAACTGAAATTTTCAATGTTCCCTTTGGCTATGCCAATACAATGTTAATGTAGATAGTTACACACTCACTCACCTAAATCAGCATTTTAATACTTGGTGTCAGGTATTAAAATGTTGAATATAGTGTAAATTCTATAAAAAATACAGTAAAAAATCATCTTTATGGCACAGCAGCATATTGGACAGAGCACTAAACATAGGCATCAGCAGGGAAGCCCAGTATATCTGCCATAATACATTTTATGTTAAAATGAATGCATAAAAACCCATATTTTTTGATGTTACAAATTCTGCTAAAATTTACAACAGCTTAGAATGGTTCATATTAAACAACTTTAGTATCTAATGTACTGCGTGATTGGTGGTGTATGCCAGCATTGATAATCAAAGGATGATAACTAAAATAACAAAGCTAATCACAAATCAATGCATTTGTTAATAAAAATTCACAAAATGATAGTAGAGGTAGAATTGATTTTTCTTTGTGTTTTGAATTCCTCCACATGCAAGGAAGAACATGTGGTTGACTGATTTCACCATGGCATAGCAATTTCAATTAATGATGCTGAGAGACAGAGAGAGCGAGAGAGAGAGGAAGAGAGAGCGAGAGAGAGAGTGACAGAGAGAGACAGAGAGACAGAGAGGGGGGCAGCCATGCTGTGATGACAGCCGCTAGGCCTGGTAGTTGACTTCTACGATGCACATTCATTCACCACCGCTGTGAACCTTTCTGCCAGGAGTGAGTCCTAATGCCCACATCATGACAGTATTCACTGAGCAGAATGGCCTGTCACTCACTCTCCCCCCAGATAGAGAGCCTGAGAACTCACTCCACTATAATAGACTAGTCGAAACTCCACTACCTAGCCCTCATTCCAGCCACACTGTCGCACTCCATACACACTCCATGGTGAATAGGAGTCATCTCGGGCCCATTCACCTTACAGTATAGAAAATCATTAGACAGATTTACGAGGACAAACAGTGGCCGTTTTCTCATCATATTTCACTGATCCTTTTCACTTTTTTGGAACGGGAGATGAAAAGGGAGAGGACGGGATGAAAAGCAAGGAGGAGGGGAGGCGCTGAAAACCCTTATTGATCAGGTCCAGGAGCTATCGACAGGTCCCTTCCTCTGATGATGAAGTAGCCACCTAGCGAGTGCCGGCTGGGTTTCTCGGCGCGGGGAGGGGGAAAGCAGAAAGGACATATTCAGCATGCAGGAGCCAGCTCCCCCTATCCCCTGACATGCGGGGCAGGCTGGAAAAATGTTCTGCTTATGACAGTGGATGGCTAAGGTAATGGCCGGTGACTGCTACCATTGCTCATAGTAATGATGGTTTCACCCAGGAATACTGTGTACCTTTGTAGCCCCCCTCCTCTGTAGTTTCCCCCCATGACTCTCTCTCTCTTCCTCTCGCTCTTTCATTCTTTGGTTTTCGCTCTCTGTCCCTCTCTTAAATTCTCTCTCTCGCTCTTCATTTATCTACCCTTCTTTCTTCCTCTCCTGTTCTAACCCTCTCCTCTCGTTCTGCCCGGCTCTGCACATGCACCACATGCACAGCCGGGCTGACGATGTAGTTTTCATGTAACTTCCCACAGCATTAGGGTCCAGCTAGTGGTATTAGCGTGGGATAGTGACATATTCAGAGTGTGACCTTTGCAACGCTGACATTCATGAAAATGGAGAAAATAAATCATTCCACAAAATTGTCTGCTTTTCTCGTCATTTCATGTAAAGATACAGTCTCCTCTCACAATAAGCTGGAATAGACTTGTGTGGACTACTGGTTGAACTCTCCTTTCTTTCTCTCCGCAGTGAAAGTCGGCTCAGCTAATTAAACTGCTATGAAAGGTCCACACAAAAGATCTTCGATTCCTACTTTGAGATTCAGGCTGTGGTTTCATTGCAAAAGCTATGAAATAATGTATGTGGGAGGTGTGGAACTTATCGTTTAAATTACCAATTCTACTGCAAACCTGCCAGGCGATATCCACATGAGGCCCAAGGCACAATTGAAAGTGAACCACAGCCACCTATACAATATCCCTGTGTGTAGCAGCCAATGTTTCTTTCTTAGTAATTACTTCTTTTATAGATTCAAACTGCTAACCCTCATTGCCTCACACCGAGACAGGCCCATTCAGAGCAGAAACCACCCATTATCCATCAAGGACGGCTGCATTGACGCATTGAATTCAGCTGCCATTTTCCGTTAGGAACTACAATTAACAGGTCACCATTAGCACTATTACTGACAGCTCAAAGACTGGCATTTATAACACCCTTTAGCTGTTTTTTTTTTAAGGGAAATGGTCCAGTACAGTAGCCTAAAGGCAGGTGACAACTGCATATAGATCAAGTTCAAGAAGAAACCCTAACCCAAAATCTTGGCTTTGAGGGCTTGTTATTCAAACAACAAACAGATCTGCATTGTGTTTTGAAGTTTAAAATGGTGTGCAGCTTAGCTGCCAACAACAACTGAATTGTGTCAAAATGCTTACTGCTGGTGTTTTAAGAAGACACACCAAGCGGCACTTGATGACGGTTTTGAGACATGGTGTTGTTACACTGAGGCACTCAGCATAAAGTGTTTTCTAAGCAGGATGTACTGTTTCATTGCACTAACAAATTGTCAACTTTGAAACACCTTTCAGAGATTCAGACCTCTTATCTGTTAAATTGGAGGATGCTCTCAAGTGTCTAGACCCTGTTTGCTATTACCTTGTAGGCCTTTTTAGCTCCAGTCCTAAACAGCCATTGTGTGGGCCAATTTGATTTGCAACTATGCCGCTGACACAGGACAGCAGCTTAAGGACCTTTCCACTGAGGTAATTTTACGGTAAGTTTGATTTGACTTTGCTAGGGAAAGATGGACTAACTTTTCAATCTCAGGGGAGACTCTACCTTGGAAATGTTGGAAGCATTAGCTTCTTTTCAGCCAGTTCAGTTTATTTGCAGTTATGCATGACATTTTCAGTTATCAGACTGTAGCAGTAAACTTTAACAGGGGGAGAGGTGAGAGACGCATGTCAGCACAGTGTGAAGCAGATTCAAACGCATCCAGGCACAGAACATGGACGTCTTCCCAGGCAAGTTTATGAATCCACTCGACCACTGGGACAGCTCATCACACATTATTTCAGTTAAATAATTTCATTGTTCCTGAATGAACCCATAATCCTGACAAATTCCCATAGGAAAATAACAAAATTGTAACACTAAAATTAAAATTTGTACTATTAAACAGGAGAGATTTGATTGTATGGATCGCAAAATAATGCAGCACAACAATGCTTTGATCCTGTTTTTTAGCCCATGTGGATTATTCAAATACTCTGCTGCAAACCCAAACATTAAGATTTAACAAGCCCACTCAGTATTTCAAAAGCATGAATGGCGCTTTAAATCACATTTAGTGTGTCAACATGAAGTAGGTAAACATCAGTTCACAGATACAATGGTCCAGCCTACTACTCTTGTTTCTCCAAACCCCTGTCTTCTAAAGCTGCGGGCCAACCTCCTTCCCCATGTCAACAGAGCCATAAGCCGCACACCTTCTCTGGCAGTAATGTCCTGGCAGGGGTGAGACTCCATATGGGCAGGCTGCACTGTGCAGTGGCCTTGGGTCACAGCGAAGTGGTCCTCCATGCAAAGTGCCCACCACACAAAGTGGCTAAATGAGTTTGCACTCAAGCCAACAGCCAGACACTGCTCTTCACACAGCATAACAGTAACATGCAGCACTCTCTGTCCTCCGCTGTCTGTCTGCCCATCTTTCTTTTCACCTTTTCTCACTCTCCCTGTCCTCACTCCTCTTCCTTTGATCCCCAGCGTTTGCTGTCTCTCTCTCTCTCTCTCTCTCTCTTACTCTTGTTCTCTTGATCTCTCTACATTAACAAATGTAAAATACAACTTTCAAGGCTACATTAGATGCCATCTAGCACAACGACTGCATCGAAACCTTCCTGTTTTGTCCACAAACGATTTTTAAAGTGGCTTAGCAGCATTTCGGGCAGGTCTGTTGGGATTCGGCCTTTCGTGTTTGTTTCCAGAGATGGATGTTATACACAGATTGTTTCCAGTTAACAAAAGCCTGCTTGACTGCACAATGGATCGTGATTAGATTAAAGCCGCACTGTAAGAGCTTTTCGTCTGTGTTAAAGCGGGTTTTATCTCCCAAGGCGACAGGGCCAAAACGGGACACCACTGTGAAGCGTTCTTCGGACCAGCGGGGAAGAAACACAAGCTCTGTGAAGGACATGCTGTAGGCAGAGGAGGTCTCTATCCTTCAGAGCCAGACAACTTGTTCGGTCTATTCAAACACAAAATACACTTTGAGTGATGCATCCATTCATTAAGATAGTTAAAAGAGACAAAGAGGGACAAAGAAAGAGGCAGACAGAAAGATCACTTGAAAGAGAAAAAGATGGGCGAGACAGAGGTAGAAAAAGAGAGAAGAGCAGTCAGAGAGAGACAGAAGGCCTCGGGAGCGTCCGTGTCATTACATTTCCCTTGAACTCATGTCAGGGACCCTCTGCTGCCATCAGTCTGATGAAGTGTAGCTGGTGCCATGAGCAGTCAGCCTGGCGCATCACTTCACGGATCACATCACAAAACGCCAGGATGCTCAAAGCTCGGAGACTTCGCAATGCTTCACCATTAGCCCACGTGTCAAAACAGCTGAGTACATTATACACTCCGTCTTTACGCGGCGTGACACTTGACATCAGTAGCGGAGATTTTGTTTGCGGAATGGGCCATGTGTGTAAGCATAGGGCATGTGACTCTCTTGGATTGAGCCTCTCCTTAACCCAATCTACTGTATAGTGCATGGTACACTTCTGATTCCATCATCTTGTTCTTAATCAGAAATATTGGGTGCTTGCTAGCTTGAGGATGGGCTGGGAGAGCTGAGCGATGTCAGTCCAAGAGGCTGACATGCTTTATGCTCTCTGTGTGTATTACAATGTAAACCAGAAGGTCTCAAGGTTTCAGCAGGAGTGCTATTTTATGTCCTGCGTAAGTGGACACATAAGGGCCGTTGAGCCGAAGGACTGTAACCTAATAACATGGTAATATGGAACACTTTCGGTGAAAACCAATAGGTCCACCATAACAGGTCTACCTAATGTAATCTCATTATAGCTCCATTACCTTAGAGAGGGTGAGGAAAGCAGGAAAGCATATATTTTTCATTGGAGGGTTTCTGGGCATCTCTTTAAGAGGGCATTAGGGAGCAGATCATCATTAATGGGTGTGGTGTATATCTTTGCTATCTCTGCTTTGAGAGTACAACGGTTCTTGAGATTGGAGTGTTCATTTAAAAAAAAAGAGTTAACATGATAAAGAATGCTCTGTTTCAATATCCATAAAAATCATATGTTGCATATCCACAGACATCTTCTTTATCATAACATGGTGCATATATCTTATTGCACATTGTACAACCAAATATATTAAATCTTAGTTATACATATAGCAAGAGACTAAACATGAGCCATCCCTTTAATGAGGCACATGCATAGGGCACATGTAGAACCGTGTAATACATATTCAGTTAGGACACCAATGAACACACAGCAAGCTAAATTCACACCCACAGATACATGGAAGGAAACAGATAATCACTCAGTGCTCGGATCATAATGTAGAATCACTCATACTATGGATGCACCATAGACATTATTTTGACTCTGTTCATTGTGATTAGCAAATTTCATGTATTAGCTAACAGGTAAAAAGGTACAAAAAAAACAAGTGCTAAGTTCATACAAATGCATGAGTAGCTTTACAAAAAAACGAATGCCACGGTTCAAAAAAGTGCTATTGTATAAGGCATTCTAAAACCGCCACACTCTTAAATGCAGCGTGATGTGGATTTTGTGTAACTAACCTCCTACAACCGTGGTAAGTACCTGAGAATCATGAAACCATCTGCCTCCTACCTTCAGTGAGTCCCATGTGGATGCTCCAGTAGTTCTGCAGACACTGCAGCTCCTTCTTCATGCCCCTCTTGCAGCGGCAGTCATACAGGGGGCTCACCAGCAGCACCTCCAAGGCAGCCTGGCACTCCCTGTTGGTGTCCAGCATGGAGTCCTTCTCCTTGCCTACGAGGCACTGGCGCATCACCCGGTACCGAGAGCTGCAGTGAGGGTTCTGGTTGCACATGTCACTGGCCTGGACGCAGTCCACCCATTCTGGCTGAGCACCGGGCCCAGACCCGGTGCTGGTGGCTCCAGGACCGTCGCTGGCCAAGGACAAGGACAAAGCTGAGGAACCCCCCCAGGAACCTGCAGCCTCATCTGGGTGGGGGAGAGGGAGAAGAGGACGGGGTGTCAAGAGAAAGAGGGCTCAGAAGTTGTAAGTTGATGTGTGGGTGATTTAGTTTGTGTGTGTGTGTGTGTGTGTGTGTGTGTAAGCACAAACACACAACGTGAACATGCAGGATTTCATTCTTGTTTCGTTATTGTTTATGATGTGTTGGGGGAAGCAACAGGCTGGTCTTATAGTTAAACAGTCTAACCTACAGTATAAATAGGTTTGATCGCCCATGACAGCCAGTGTCAATCCATAGAAAAGCGTCCTTGAGCAAGACAATGAAACCCTACAATGTTCTTGTATGACGGTCTCATATCTCTGTCCACACTTACCACAGTGACTGGAGCCTCTAAATTCCTGAATTCCTAAAAAAGAGATGTCTTATGCTTTGAGATGAGGGATTCTTTTGTCTTTTACTGTGTGATCAGTGATTTACCAGTGCGTACATGCATTCACTTTAGTGCATTTTGAAGCTGCCAACACAAACTAGACTGCAGAATTGAGTTTCTCATATTAAATCTAACCCAAGAACTGAACTGATCAGGGAGGAACAGCTATCTCAAATGAAAAAGATAAGAATTTGAAAAAGAAAAGAATTCTGTTTTATCCATATCTAGATAAGCAGATAATTATCTTGTGGTGAGTAGACAGGGCAAGATCCTCAGAGCAGAGACTGGGGTGATGCTGTCTTGAAAGGAGTCAAGATTCAAACGCAGCTTCATACAATTCAAAGTACAGACACCTTTGGTGAAGTGACAAGAGAGACACCTTGTGGTCGCTTTAAACCCTGAGCTTGGACAGCAGGGATACTGCATCAGTATCACAGAATAATGAGTAATAAGAAGTTAATCTGCAAAATTATCTTATCAGTCAATTTGAAGGACAAATCTTGTCAGGGAACGTTGACGTTTAGGTTCATCCACAAGAAGCAGATGATGATAATAATGATGATGATGGTGGTGGTGATGATGATGATGATGATGATGATGATGATGATGATGATGATAATGGTGTTGATGATGGTGATGAAGATCATGATGGTAATGATGATTATGATGTGGTGATAGTGATGATGGTGATTGTGGTGGTCATGATGATGATGATGATCAATTTTCTCATATTCGACCTAACATAAGTGTGTCAGTGTATAAGTGAAAAGACTGAAGAGATTAACATTTACTCACTAAAAGTTGGATTCCGGGCTACCAGGAAAATTCCATTATAATTATAATAATTAGCTCTTTGTTTGCACTCTATGGAAGCTTTATCGATTTAATGGGTCCAACATAATTGATTCAGTGATTCAACAGCACAGATCAAGTTCATTTTTGTGCTGGATGACGATTAAACATAATGCAATGAAAACTGTGCTGTAACACAAACGTCTAACAGCAATTTACTGTACATAAGTACATTTCTGAATAATCCTGGGCGCTTATAAACACCACCGGCTTCAGAAAAGTGGACACATGCCGATGTATTCACATTGCTACAACTCATTGTACCTGTATAATTATATAATGGTGATAGCACATTTTATTTTCACGCGTACACTTCTCACCTATGAGCAGGGGAAAGATGTAAATATAAATCCACATAGACTTCATTATGGATTCAGCGGCAAGGAAGATGAGTTGGGATCCAATCAGGCTATAATTTCCACCTTGCAAAAGGACTGTAATTTCCCTCTCCGGATCCTTGACCCAGGCGTAACTACAAAAAATTCAATATCCTCATTCAACTCCCAAAAAAAAATTATTGGACGCACCTCCGAAAATCCTCGCTTTCCAATAATAATCCACCAGTTTTTCTGGGATATAGGCTAATCACGAAACAGAAAATCCTCTGATGTGGAAAAACAAAAAAATTAAATACCAATCAATCAATCCATGAAAGCAGTTTTTTCAGGGTCCGTTTGAGCTGCGTTCATATCGACGAACTACTGAGACTTGATCTCTCCGCATTATCGGGGCTCAGACTGCCCGCTCCAATTACCCCTTAACTTGGGACAAATTCCCTCTAAAACATTCCTTAAACTGACGTGAAATGAACTGTCGGCTATGTCAATATCTCTAACGAGGCAGCGGAACTCATTTGAAAGTGCAGGGAAACGCCGACTGATTTCTTGGCTCCCCAAAAGCTGCGCGCTCCTCTGACTGACTTTGGAGAGTGTGAACGCTTCTTTTTCTCTGCATGCGTGTGCTGGCATCACACCACTTTATAAAGACCACTTTCTGTGAACCGGCAGAGGGCGCTGCTGATAGGCTCTTTTATTGGAAAACGCAGGACTCAATCACACCATGGCCCAATAATAAATGTTAACCCTAAAGAAAAATCACCATGATATTCCTGTAATATTCCTATACGGATTTGCAGTAAGGTGTATGGTATTTATTTATCTCCGATGGTATTACTATAGGACTATCTGTGGTAGCGCATGACATGTTAGCCTACTTTTCGGTGATAGCCTATATATTTTTCACAAGGGAATCTTCACATAAGGTTGACTCTGACTACTACTAGTAGATAAGGCTACGACTGCAACATATCAACACTGGGAGGAAAGAGATGATAAGGATCACACACACCTGTTTTATCACGTAAGGGCATTGGCTACTTGACGTCATAGCAAGGATCTCTGGTCAGTTAGCACACAGTGTCGTCTGTATTCAACTATTTCACAAAGCCAATAGGCCAATTCATTTGTTGGCTGACATCAGGGCATCATTCATTGTGGATCCACACAACTTTTTAGGAATTGGGTTCAAAGGTGAACTTGATGGCAAATGATGATGAGAATGTCATCATTCATTGCAGCGATATCCAAACACTTCACATGACATCTGTGTTTCCTCTGATTGAAAGAAAGACTTGAGGAATGGCACAATGCCTTGCATTGTGTTTGCACTCGGAGGAAATAAGCCCACAACCCACAGAATCTGTCATTTTTCAAAGTGGCTTCGCATTAACCAAAATGACTTTGTTGTGCATCATCGCTTAAATAGTGCCCGGAATGTCATAAATCTTTACAAATCTTGAAAACAAAGTCTCTATTTAGAGGCCCTGACAGTGACAAACTGCAAGGCCACTAGCTCATAATGACGTTTGACTGTCAGCCCAGGCTTCCATCCAAGGGGGAAAAGAGCTTGCTGTTATAACGGCAAAATCAGCCTCATTCTGCCTGTATCGGCCTGGGCTTACTCTCATCTCCCCCCAGAGTCTGAAGTCCCTGTCATTATGAGGACAGAGATAACCGTGGTAGAAGCCCCCCACCATGAATGTATCCTGCATTTATCCTGCATTGGTGCTGCAGTGGCCAAAGCAGCCGATTCTCTCTACAACTAGAACTGCATCTTTTAACACAGAAAGTCGAACTGTCTTTCAAGCAGCTGGTTGCCGGACCATTCCTTTGCACCTTCTATCTGCTAAAACAAGAAGAAATTTGAGTTTTCCGAGTAATTTCTCATTGGAGTGGAGCATCAAAGCAGCGGTAGCGCATTATTGCATGCAGCATAAAGCTTACATCTGTGGGTTAAGGAAGAAGAAGCAGTTTGTTATAATCTGAAAAGGCATGAAATCAAGAGAGAAAAAGCAACACTGGATGAAAGCATTAGCCACCATCACAGTAAATACAATAGCCAAATTTACATTGTGGATTTTTATTCAGGCCTCTAAATTATCTTTCCATGATAATGCATTATATAAATCCTCTCTATGCATTTTTTTTGTGCCAGACTGTCAGGTCCATGGTGGGAGTTTATTCTTGTTGACATTGCACGATCCACACGCTCCATGGGTATTTAATTGCTCCGTTCTGACTTCATAAAGCTTTGGCAGTGTTTTGCGTGTACAATTAGAGAGAGCCCACAGAGAAACACCAGCATACATGCACGCACAGATACATACACTTAACCGCTTTCATAAACAAGCATATGCGTGTACTCGCGCAAGCAAGCGCGTGCACAGGCACACACACACACACACACACACACGCACAGATGCACATAATCTGCATGCCAGCTAACAGTTCCCCCACAAGATGGCTCAAGACTGTAGATAGGGAATGACAAATCTGGATATAGAAGACATTGTTCTCACTATTGAGGGGAATCAGTCCCTGCCTCTGAGAAGTGTGTCTAATATGGTGAATATAGATGATATCATTATGAATTCATGGGATATGAAATAATGATACGGATTACAGTCAAACTTAAGACTTGCAGTGAAGCAATAACTTGCTATCAGGGAGACAGCAGAAGAGTTTGAGAGTGAATTCATGGGTCAAATGAGAGCTCAGGTAGTCTCAACCGCCTATAAAGCAGGAGGCAAACTGTGAGTTTATCTGTGTTTGTGTGTGTGTGTGTGTGTGTGTGTGTGTAAATGTGCATGTGTGTGTTTTTAGAATGGCTGCGTTTCTGTTTATGCCATCCAAACTTGACCAAGGTGAATGAAACATAAACAGCCAAATGTTAACTATCTTGAATAAAGCATCGATCCTCATGCTTATACCGCCTTATCCCATAATGCTTTAGAAAATTAAAAGGGCGCGAGCCTCAATTGATAAGGGTTTGCTTCGCTTCACAGCTTTGCTTACACATAAATTAGCTTAAGATTTATCTAAGGGCAAAGGTCGCTGTATCTCACTCTAATGTTCATGCCCTTTGGAGAGAGTACTAATGAATCTGAACACATGCGGAACCACACACACACACACACAGACACACACACACACACACACAACAGAGAAGTTAAGCATGACTGATTAGATTAGGAATTATAGGCTAATTAATGTGTATCTTGGGGAGACCTGTACAGCATGCATATTAGGGCCTGACCCGAACAGAGAACATGACAAAAACATAACTGCGGTTAATTTACAGTGTTAAAATAATTAAAATAATAGACTATAGCTCTCTCTGCTCTTGTATATTTAATTCTATTCTATGCAATGAGGGAAGCTAAGGTTAAAACCTCAGCCTGGCATTGGTTCAGTCATCGGTGTGTGCTCATAAATTTTTGAACGGTGGGACTTGCTGTTGCAAAATATCTTCATAACTTCCCCACTGTAACTCCACTGTAAGTCCATTTTGAAATGTTAAAAAAAGCAAAACATACATATATTTAGAAACTAGCTTTCACACAGCATCAGTCCCTGTATCAGGAGCGCAGCCAGAAATCAGTTCAAATCAATGTGAGAGTGAAAATGGCCGATGAAATTAACATCAATAAAGTGCAGGGAGACGGTGGAGCGACAAGTCCTGCTGTACTCCAAATTCTGGATCAGGTCTGTGTTCTGCTTTTCAAGAATTACCTTGAAATTTGGTAGAACTGTGTCTGGAATTAAGTTAAATTCAAGACTATTATGTTCAGTTCCTCTCTGTTTAATATGATGAAACAGCAGCAACTGTTCTTTTCCACACACTACAAGGTCCCCATGTCAGTGTTTATGTGCATGTCAACTGTGTTTTGGGTTGTGTTGCGCTGATAAACTGTGCTAAGTTTCTGATCTGACCCTCTGCTAGACTCTCTGGAGGCTATCGACCAGTTAGATCCATTTGTTTTGTAGGCGTTTCAGACCATTGTCCAGTTTCTATCACATTACTTTGACAGAAATTGAATTTCCTCTGATGCATTTTCATGTATCCTAAGTGCTGTTCTGATCTCATTGGGAGTATAGCTTTTCCATTGCCTTGATGTTGCAAAAACACTTTGGGTTCAAATTTTAAAAAAAAGGGAAACGGATTTCATTTTAGTGTCTGTGTTGCTTTCATTTATTTTTTCGATATGTTTTCCCAACTAAATTATTAGTGAAACCAATATTTATGCTGCTTCTGCGTAAGCTCCATAGGCTTGGTGTTTTGGCCATGGTCCAAAGGATGTTTCAAAATCTTACAAGAGCACAGTAAGAACACAGAGGACAAACTGTATCAGTATGCTGCTGCCATGCTGTGCTTCCCGTCCTGTTAGCCGCCAAATTATTCATCTTTCTAACTGTATTGGCGGCATACAGTGAGGACATAAACCTATTCCTATCAAGCTGGAACAAACAAAGAGCATGAGTCTGCAGATTTTGCCACGATCCGGAGGCCTTTTGTCCCGCTCAGTTGTATGTTGTTTTTTTTTATTTCAAACAGTTCAAGAGTTTTGCATCAATAGAGACATTCTGCGTACAGAGGGGCCGGTTGCCGGTTCAATTTCAGCGCTCTGCCGCAGAGTTGGACACAGTTGCGTGTCTAGCCCATCTCGTTAAACACGCCGTGGGTCCCATATGGTATGTTGACAGGGACCTCGGCTCTGCCCAGCTCAGTGAAGGTCTTGGCATCCAGAACAAGTAGGAAAGTGCTTTTCTCCTTGAAACAGAAACACAGCAGATTAAATATAATGTTATGTTAAGAAAAAGGTCAGAGAACGCCTCCCTCTCACAGTATGATAGTGCAGGTACCCAACCATTTGTCTTCTCTATGCATAGTCAAATCTATGTATGGTCACACTGGTTACGAAGATAAAAAAATATATATATGTAGAAAGTATTTATTATTTATTTCTGACTTTGTTTATCTCTTTCTTTCTTCATAAACAGCAGTCACAGTACACAGTTACAAGCAAATGTCGATATCACTCAATATAGTGTTTTGTCATTGTTGAAGTTTTGAATGTATGTTGTTGTTTGTATTTGTTGACTGACTTCTCTGGGTGTGATGATGAT
The DNA here is from genome assembly GCF_046629955.1 of Centroberyx affinis. Lineage (NCBI taxonomy): Eukaryota > Metazoa > Chordata > Actinopteri > Beryciformes > Berycidae > Centroberyx > Centroberyx affinis. Next base: position 93,567 of record NW_027280893.1, on the reverse strand, counting down.
GGACATGACCACGCCGTCGTCCTCCTCGGTGGCATTGGGCGCAGCGACAAACACCGGCTCAGAGGGGAACAGGCCAGGATGACGCCACGCCTAGACAGGGAGCATTACATAAACATCGCTTTTACTTCTTTAGCTGTTTCACAGCCTTGAGCCACTTTTGTTTGTTATCAGACTAAAACTCCCAACCTGCTGTTCTCAGTGATAAAAAAAAAAAAATCCAGAACAAATAACCTTGACATGATAATACCCGGCCCAGTTAATGATGAGGTCTCTCTAAGTGGTATTTGATTTATACAGACCTTAAGCTCCTTGGTGTGGACATCCATCTTCAGCAGTGAATCGCTGAAGACGTGTCCAAAGCCACAGGAGTAGAAGTAGCGGTAAGGTCTGCCATTGTACTGGGCATAGTTGATGTGCGGAAACTCAAGGCCGCCAAACTGCAGCAGCTCGTCATTATGAAGCTCCTCGTGGGTCAAGTAGATCTGCAGGTTCACAGGAGAGAGTCAGGAGTGTATTCAGACTTTCACAGTTTAACAGGAAAATTACAGAGTTAGATTCAGCAATTATCATAGTAAGGAAATCGACCGTGTTTACACAGACTGTACACTGTATCACCAAGTCTACTGTATTTGTTATGAGTGCTACAATCAATATTGCAGGATCCTCTAAAATAATCTAACGGATACCCGCAAGGGATCCTAGGCATTAATTTCAAACATCAGTTGAGAATAATTCTCTTAATTTGACTTTGAAGATGGATGTACCTTATTTCTTCTCCAACCAATTCCAAGCCCATTTGTTTCTATTTGTTTTCAACAACTGTACTGGCCCCCACAAAATAGCCAGCAGCACTTTAGGCAGCTGTTTTTCACCAGCTACATAATACCGCTCTCACTAGGGTGGAACTCTGTCAGTCAGGTAGTCATGACAACTAAAAAAAATCACCTTTTCTTTCAACACATGAGCGTCATTCTGACAGAAAATGTTGGGCAGTGTGTGTGTGTGTGTGTGTGTTTGTGTGTGTGTGTGTGTGTGTGTGTGTGCGTGTGTGTGTGTGTGCGTGTGTGTGTATGTGCATGTGTGCGCTTCAGGGACAGAGCCTTTTCATGGTGATTTCATTGTAAGACAGTGCACATAAGTAGTTAAATGGCAATTGTTCCACAGCATGGTGGACTCTCACTTGAAATCCTTTTTATCTGCTGTAAGTCATGAAATTACTATCTTGCAGAAACTACCTTCAGTGTCTCATCTGACTTCATCAGGCTGGATAATTGCATACAATGTGTGGGAGTGGATGGGCTGGATTCAGCATGATTATAGGCCTTTTTTCTTTAATTCCTCTGTAAATCTGAGGATAATGTGATGCGCAGTCAAACACACATATTGCACGCTGTTCAGACCTACCTCTCCAGATTTCATCCTTGTAGCAGTGGCTTTACAGTAATGTAGAGTGACAAGGTTTTGGTCTAGTGGAGTTTGCTGGTCCACAGTCAGAGGCAGGACGTATCTCCTTGGAAGGTTTCTGCACAATGAGTTGTAAAACTGACAAGAGGAAACAGGAGAAACATTAAACTTTCTGACTGTGAGCCCTCTGAATGAAAGGTGCAATGCAACCTTGGGAACAGATACATAAAACAGATTCACAGCATGATGTTTTTACATAGCAGTGGTGCACAGCTAATAATGAAGGGTAGAAGAAATGAATTGCATTCACTCTTGTTACTGTAATTGAGTATAATTTTGTGTACTTTTTTGAGCGTTTTTTTAAGTTATTAATTTTATTTTTTATTAAATAAGTTTTGACTGAAGTACCATACTTGACCATACTAGATTTTAAATCACATCCATTACAGAGTGAACATTTTGCAGGCTCTCCATAAGCATTGCATCAGAAACAGACCAATTTATGAGCGATAAGTGAGGGAAACAAGGGGAAATCAGTGAATGTCATCAGATCATCAGACCCAAACCCATGTCTGTTTAGTGAAGAAAAGAGGGAGAGTCTGTGCAGAAACCACCACTAAGATATCCCTAAATTGTTGTTGTTGATTCATGGTTTACTTTGTTTATGGACTTTATTTTAAGTAAAATTATCTTTTTTGAACTCTCTGTCCTTTCATCCTTTTTGCATTGCATAATAAGTAATTTTACTTATAAATGTAAAAAAAATCACTAAGTAACAATACCTCTACTTGATTAGAATATCTTAATACTCTCTCCCTCCCTGCTAATAATATATTTATTGTATAACATTTTCAAAAAATGATATCACTTCCAAACAAAAACAATATCATTAAATGATCACAACACTAATTGCTGACACTAATTCCTGCAAAGCCTAAACATTGTATATGTGTGTATGTGTGAATGTGTGTGTGAGTCGGTCTATCCATTCACCTTGTCGATTTCCTCTCCTGGGCCTCTCCTGAGGTTCTCCAGTGTGAAGTCTCCGATGACCTCCCCATCGTCCCCGCAGCACATGTCCATGACCAGGAAGCCGTTGTCCTCAAAAGCGTTGATCTGATGCAGCGTGAACATGGGTGCCGCACGGTACCTCACCTCACTCTTCTATTGGACCAATCACACCAACCAATCAGGACTCAGGAATTGTCAAAATGTCAAAAAAATGCTAAAGGTTACACATGCTTTTGGATAAACAACAAGGATTTGCTGCATCAGGCAAAGATGCAGACTTTATTATTGAAATGTCGCATAAAGTCTGGTGCAATCACCCAAGAGGAGAATACAGAATGCAAAAAGTCACTGCCCAAAGTGGGGGATGGGTGTGAGGGGGGGTGCATTAGACTTTAATGTCACTGTCATATTTCGTTACATACATTGATCTTCTTAACATTTGAGGAAAATCACACTTGAGCTCAGGCTGCTCGGCTGTTGCGGCACGGCTCTTGTGCTGTTACCTTCGCAAGATGAAAGTTTGATATTGTATGCTTAATGGGTATGGTGTGTAATGAGATGAGAAAATTGAGAGTAACAATGTATAAGAAAGGGCTACACCAACAGAGTGTGACTTCATCAAAAATAAATGAAGGAAAAAAACTTTGCGGAGTCGTCATGCGTGAAGAGATTAGCTTGCAACTTTTCCTTTTATGTTCCGTTCTGGCTATTCAGCAGCTGGGCGGGGAAAGCCTACTTGACACATTTTCGCACGGAGAAACTCGGCGGCGGTGCAGTCAGCTCATCGAGTTTGAACCCACCTCGCCGGTGTGCCTGTTGACCAGGTGGAAGATGGTTTCGTAGTGGGGCTCCCAGGTCATGACCTTGTGGAAGCTCTTGCCCTGGATTCTGTACAGCATGAACTTCAGCAGGTCCAGCTTGATGGGCTGCTCGATGAACACGATGTAGTTCTCTGACATGACTGGAGACGAGAGGGAATGTATACATGAAACACTGAACAAATTACACTCCCACACATGCACACACCTTTAAATTTAGAATATCTGGTGGAGCCGTGCCTCTATATTTAGGTGTGTGATTGGAGGGATAAACTAATTTGAATTATATGGTCCACTGGTTCTTGGTGCCAGACTGTCTGGCGGAGCGAGGGTGGTCTGCTAGACAAGATTGTGATACGATGTAGGAATTGATGCAGTACGCTGAACTTGCAAATAAATACAGTGCATGCGCGCGAGTGTATATAGACATAAACATGCAAGCAGAAGCACAAACAAACAACAAAATACAGCTAACAACTCCATGTATACTCCAGGCATACACACACAAATTGTTTTTTTTTTTTGTCTCTCCCAACAGATGTGAGTAACAGCTCTTTCAGAGTTACAGACAAAGACATGAAGAAAAATAAAAAGTTGAGGATGTATGTCTTTGGTGACAGGAAAAATAAGTTGACAAAGATAAACAGACATAAAGGTCTGTGTGGGGGGTTTTTGAGAGACAGAGAGAGAGAGAGAGAGAGAGAGAGATAGGGAGAGAAAGAGGGAGAGAGTGTGTGTCCTTTTGTGTGTGAGCCAGTGTGACTGAGGCAGAGCTATAAGCGGAGACAGATACTGAGAGCTGAACAGAAAGACAAAGAGGCTGAAATTGACAAAAAGAAGCGGAATAAGACTGACACCCAAATTAATAATTAAGAAATGCACTGAGCGCACAGAAATTAGGACCTGCTCTTTGAAATGAAATGACTCACCATGTCAATCCAGGCAAAAAAGCTATGATCTCTTATTAAATTCACCTATTAAATCCACTTCACTACATGAAGTGGTGCAGACACAGGTTAAAGAGGGACTTCCAAGCCATCAGACAACTCAGATATGGATCGGGCAAAAAGCGCGCCGCTCGATATTTGGAAAGCTATCTCACCAAAGCTGTGATAGTAGGAGGGTTTCCTGGGTTCAGCGGCACGGATGGAGCAGATGACCTTTGCGCCACTCAGATCCTCTGCGTCCTGCTCCGCCTTCTCCTCAGGAGGAGGCACACGGATGATGTTGTAGAAGAAACCTGAGGGACAAAAACAGATATCAGACATGTTAAAATTATTTTCACAAGTTAACATACAAAGACACAGACATGTAATGAGTAGGTAGGTACACTACCAGTCAAAAGTTTGGACACACGCTTTTTTCTTTATTTTTTGCTATTTTGCACATTTTATAATAATAGTAAAGACATCAAAACTATGACATAACACAAATGGAATTATGCAGTGACCAAAAAAGTGTTAAACAAATCAAAACTATGTTATATTTTAGATTCTGTAAAGTAGCCGCCCTTTGCCTTGATGGAAAGGCAAAGGCTTTGAAAAGAAATTCATACATAGGATCAATTTCACTATTTATATTTGTCTAAAAAACAAATTTCAAGCATACAAGCAAAGGCCTTTAGATCAATATGGCTTTAAGGTAATGAAAACCATTGTACATTCAATCAGGTGTGTCTACACTTTTGACTGGCTTTTTTTGACTGACTAGTTTAGGTAGGTAGGAAGGAAGGTAGAAAGGAAGGAAGGAAGGAAGGTAGGAAGGATGGATACCATTTTTGCCATAGGAGTTGCCCATGTTGTATGTGGCTCCTTCACGGTCATAGTGTGGGTGAGCTGTAGCTGAGCTGACAGCGATGAACTTACTCCAGTCCACCTTAAATGGACCAAAAAAAAAAATCCACATCATCATCTTTGTTGTCCTTGCCACTACCATCATCCGTCTCCTTCATCTTCATCCTCCAGCTGTTTAAGAGCATCTGCATCCAAAAGAGGCTTAGTGCTACTCAGCTTCATACAGTGAGTGTGATGAGTCTACCTTCTCCTTCGTCTCCAGGCTCTGTGGGTCTATCCGTCTCATGTAGTTGGTCTCTGTGCTGACATAATAGTCTCCCTTGTACTTGACAAAGTTCACGCTGGCGTTATCTGTGGCCTCTGTACACACAAACACATATCAGGAACATTTTTGAATATAGTGCCTCAGCAAAGATTCATCGTTACTCTTTACTCCTGCAGCTTTATATCATGCTTCAGCTCGATCTTTCCCACACACACACACACTCGTGCACACACCAAAATATTGGCGCTCGCTCCTTTTACCTCTTTAGCAAAAACAACATGATATAACACCAGCATTAATCAGGCTGCAAAAGCTGTAGAAAGTACAGCACATAAAGTCAAGGACATGAGCGTTCAAGAAAAAAATTGAGAGAAAATGACTGAATGTTTCTTAGACTGCTTGTTTCTTTGCCTCTAGTAATCTAATAATCTGGCATAGCTGCCTTTGTACCTATATACACAAGTGAATTGAATTGTTTAATAATACATTTGGCACTGCCTGCGCTACATTATGCTACGCTGAACTGAACTGAAATTAAAGGAAATCGTTTACACATGGGGATACACTGAAGGCGGCACACATACTGGGAATCTGAAAGCGGGAGAAGAAGCGTGCGAATATGTTCTTGCAGGGATCGGGCATGGCCAGCGTCCCGAACTCTGACACCACAATACGGTTTTTCTCTGAGTTCTGGACGTATGAGTCACTTTGCAGGAAGCGGCTGCTGTAGGTGACATTGCCCTCATGTATGTGGAACCGGTGCATCATGGCCATGCCGTCAAACCAGTGGGTGTATCTGAGAAAGAAGCGGCACACAATGATTCATTTGTCATCAGGGTGGTTTGAGGTTCAGAGGAGGAGAGAGAGAGAGCGGTCATGTATTGTATAGGTTTGTGCATGTTGCTTTTTTTCCTCTCCGGAGATCTTGTTATGCAAATACCTGTCCTTCCCAAACTCAAACTTCCCAGGTCCGTTCCTCAGGAAGCTCCCATTGATCCAGGAGGGAATGTTTCCCTTGACGGTGGTGGGGATCGGCCCGGGTGTTTCCTCCACAGAATGCACCAGCGGAGCCACGCTCTCCAGCCCCTTGGCCTGTGGACACCGCTGCCTGCTGGGTGCTGACAGGGAGGAGGAGGGGAGAGAGAGGAGGAGGGTAGAGGGAGGGGGGGGGATCACTGAATGGTTGAATTTTGATTAAAGTACATTGTAAAGTCCATGGAAATAAAACAGAATGGCAATCGTAAGATACATCCATGACAGCGAGCAGTAGTTGAACTGTAGCTGAACTATGATTGGCCCAACAGCCCCCCCCCCCCCCCCCCCCCCCCTCTCTCTTTCTCTCTTTCGCTCACATACACACACACAGGCAGATGAGCTCTGACATGCATACAAACTAGTGTGGCGCCGCAATTCTGTGATCCTTTTTTATGGCTTTGGAACTTTGAACGAGTGTGAATGTGGGAAGTTCATGACGAGGTCAGGGAGACGTGTTATCTCAAAACGGTTGATCATGAAAAAAAAAAAAAAATCAAATTACAATTCAGCCTTTTAGACTGTGTATGTAAATCTGACCAGCTAACATCGACACAAAGGTTATCACCCGAGTCAACATTAAATCGGGGCAATAGGCCTACTAACAATGGTGAAGGAACAAGGAGATCTGTTCACAGTCTTTTCTTTTCAGTTTTGAGAGAATTGCGCTATAAAAGGTCATAATTTCTCACCTTATGGATCCCCACAACTCGTTAACTACACTTTAAGCTATCAACACCATGCCAGATAAACACAAGCCATTACATGGTAGAAGTCATTATGTAGCCTAACAGCTCCTGCTTGTCTCGACACCTGTCTCTCCGGGGTGTTGCACTGTGAATGACACCTACACTGTCTACTGCTATATCTTATCATATATTATTATTATTATCTGTTATCCAATGTGCACACCCTGCTCATTACCTCAGTCAACACATAACGGTGATTGTAAAACATATGAGAGTTACGTGATTAACAAAGGCAGATCGTGGCTGAGGTTCAATATTGAGCCACATATTGAGCATAGGTTACGATAGCAGAGTGGGCTGACGATGTGAATTGTTATTGCAACCAACCAACAGAGCCAGAAATGTGTTCATTCCCGTGATACCAGTCCAACGCACAATAAAAATGAGAATGTGCAATAAGAGGGGGTGTGCAATTGACAGATACTGCAATACACTTTAACAATCTCTTACAATGTTGACTTTGAGAGTTTTGATTGCAATTGGGTATGTTTGCTACTGCAGCGCTGCGACTAATATCTGAACGTATATTGTCATTTTTAGGGGGCATTTCATGGGCTTTGGGCTGCATTCGAAATTGAGTCTCTTGAAAACACTATAGTGACAGTTATGAGCTCAGAACTGTTGTGGATAATAGCGTATTGCTTTTTTTATCTTTGGTTTTCAAATAATCACAACTGCAACTGTATTTTATTTAGAACAGCTATTGCTTTAATGAACCGTTTTCCCTCATGGTACCAGAAATATGTGGATATACAGGTAAATGACATGTTTGACTTGGCTGTCATCTTTGCAGAGCTCCCTAATTTCAGTTTTGTTAATTACAAAAGTGAAGGGACTTGTTAACCAGTTCTCTTCTTTTAGGTAACAACAGCTGAGTTTGGCTAAAAGCTGTTAATGAGACATCCCGTCTGTTCTTTCACCATCTCTCCTGCAACAGGAGACCTTGGAGAAGGAGCAATAGAAAATGCCGGCACGTCTTATCATAACCGCAACGCAACAGATGAGATGAATGCCACTGCGGATATCTCAGGAGGATTGTTCGTGAAATGCAACAATATCACATTGTGACTGCACCAGGAAATTAACAGATAAAACAACAAAAAGCTATAGAAAGCTACAGTATAAGTGTCCTTGTGTGTTCATGTGTATGTTCGTGTCTTCGTGTGTGTGTGTGTGTGTGTGTGTGTGTGTGTGGGTAGTCAAAAGCATAACAGTTAAATACAGTAAATTATCAGTCATATAGTCATAGGTTTAGCTATGTGTTCATCCAGAGGAATCTGATTTTAGAGCTTGATTGATTAAAGATATTGTGTGTTTTTAGTGTTTTTATTGTCACAAACACAAAGTCTTTATACTTACACTTATTTATGCGACCAATTATTAGCTTTACATGGCTTCCATTTACATGTCATTTATCTCAGATAATCTCACAAATCAAACATCTGTATCTTTGCCTTATATTCATGTTTTGATAGAAAATACAAATGAAATCAACCTACTAAAGCAAAAAACACCATCTTTAGCTCAGTCCCAATTCATCCTGTTAATTGTGCGCAGTGTTTACACAGATGCATATGCGCTCACCATCTGGCCGCGCTTCTGAATGTGTGTATCTACTCACCGCTCTGTGTCTGGGGCACTGTGGTCTTGGACATGACTGGTGCGCCTGTGGATTTGTTCAGAAAACGGCGAGGATTTAAACTAGCCCTGAGGGCGCGTCAGGACAACCTTTGAACCCTTGGCTCCTTCCCAGTCCCAGGCAGTGAATCCAGGCTCTAATCAACACTACTGTATTGTGGAATATATTATGGGCCTCTGATGAAAAGTGAAATCTGAAATCCACGAGGACATTGGCCATCGCCTCATGACGAAAGTCATTGTTAACACATATTTGGATTCTGGATATATTTAAATATGTTTGACTTGAAACTTGCTTTATCCTTTCTAACCTGAAAGACAGACCTGTTTTATCAAAACTACTGTTTTACTTAAATCCTCATAAACATAAAGTAATCTCTCCATAAATTACTTTCTTATTTTGTATTTTACTGGCTTTGTGTCAAAGTTTAATATACTGAAATTACAGATTGAGCCTTAAATGTGGTAAAAGTAATTTTACTGATTTTACTGACAAAATTCTGACCAATAGTTGCAGAAGCATTTATTTAGACCAAGGTAGCTCCAATTAATATCAAACAAACATAACCTCCATAGCCCTGAGACTACATGCCTGACATTTGCTGTCAACAACAAAACAAATTATAAAGCGTCTCAAGTGTCTCAATATAATATTCTGCAAATTAATTCAGTCATCATTAATTCGATCATCAATCAATTCAATGAAATGAATTCAATGAAAGCTACGCTTAAAGATAAGATAACAGTTTATCAGCTTAACAGCAGCTAATATAAGTTATTCTAACAGGTATCTCTAACTGATTCCTGGTATCTCTAAACTGATACCTGTAGGGAGGGACTGCTAAGGTGTCTCTCTGCTTTCTGCCCTAATGTATATAAGCTGGGGAATGGAGGAATAAATGAATGACTGAATGAATGACTGAATGAATGAATGGATGGATGAATGAATGAATTAATGAATTAATGAATTAATGAATTAATGAATTAATGAATGAATGAAGACTTTTGAAGCATTATGTCTGGCTCCAAGCCATATCACAGATCTAGCCACACTAAGCGATTGTCAAACCACTAGAGCAACACATTTTGTAACTGTAAACACAGTAAAACTACTGGGCGACGGAAGCCCTTAAGGACAAACCGTGCATAAAGTCTAATGGCTAAACGGAGAGTAACCAGAGGTTACCAGTCTCGCTTTGCTAGATGTTTCTCCCACTGAAGGTTACATGTCCCACAATGACAAGTGAAGAGGCAGTAGCAAGTTTATTAGTTGAACAAGTTTACTTGCTCGATTCATCGATTCCGCCATTACCTTCGCTATAGCAGGTTTAAGCCCCTATGAGCCAATCTGCAGCCTGAAGAACACAGGGGAGCAGAATCAGTATCTTCTTTTTAATCACTTTTTAAAACTTATTTTTACAGACGTGCTCTTTGCTTTTGCTTTTAATTCTACTTTTTTTTTTTTTACTACTATTTTTTGCCTTTTATCTTGTTTTACCTGTTAAACAAGTTTCTTGGTTGTTTCATTTATGAGGTTGATATTTGCTTTAATTGATTGTTAAAGTGTTATAAATTGGGGTCCTACACATTTTACACATTTACACATTTTAAATGTGTAAATGTTTTACACATTTTATCAACATCTAATAGCTGATTTGATGGTCACAAGGCTTTCTGCTGAGTAGCTTACAGGCCTTGTTTGGGCCAACTGCAACAGTCTCTTGGGATCTATGCAGTCAAGAAACTGAATATTTGGGCATATTAATCTTGAAAGGTAACTAGATCTAAGTTTGACTGCTTTTAAAAACATAAATAAGTTTAAAAAAGTACGAAGAAATTTCCATGGACCAACCAACACTATTTAGTTATGCATCAATTTCCTTTCAAGGTTTCAAGGCCTGATAAACACAATTTTCAAATTCCATCACTTTCCATGTTTCCTATAACCATAACCCTGCATTAAACAGCAGGGTGGCAGGATCTGAAAGATTGTTGTGCTTCCAGGACTGAATAATTTCTACCATTAGGGATAACTTTAAAAACATGATTGTATATGCAGATATGTTTATATGATTGCATGACAGCTCTTCCTGCAGTATAGCACAGCAGAGGGAAGACACTCAAAGAGGTGATAAACTGCTCCAAAGTAACAGACACTAAATGACAGTAACAGGTTTGACAATTGTGGAAAAGATCATTCTAGTTCAAAAGAATATATAAACTTTAAACGTTATTGAAAGTCGAAAATTAATAAAAATGTGGTAAAAAAAAAACCCCACTTTATTGAAAGTCAAATTTTGGATAGAGAGATTAAACGGAATAAGGTTGAGACAAAAGATAGAATTTATTGGGTAAAATTTAAATTCAAAATAACAATGAATGGCACATTGAGGTGATAGACACGTACAGTATTTGACACAGAAAAGGGCAAAGGCACAGTCATCTGACCACAGGGGAGATACTATCCAGATGGACTATGAACCCCAAGTGACACACAAGCATGCCATGTAAAAAGCACACAGAACACTGGGCACAAATGCCAGGGAGGGCAAAATCAGTGGAAGGACATGAGGTCAAGTGGTAATCAGTAAAGTAATTCTTACCACACCACAGCATGTAGTGAGACAGTCTATACTACAGTACCACCTGAGACACAGGCTGCCCCACTCAAAATCAAAGAAATTATTGTACCTACAAGACCTGTAGAAAGACCTGCTTTTTTCTCTGCCTTCTATTATCCAATCAGTTTAAATTTCAAGAAGGCAGCCCATTTCGGTTCCATCCAATCGTCTAAGCTTTAAACGTTTCCACACCTTCTCTCTCTCGCCCATGCGGGAACCAATCACAATACAGTACAATCTTTATGACCTTAATCAGCTGTTCCTGTATCTCGCCGTCATTCCAGCTGCCGATGCTGATGCTGATCTGCGTCCCACCACCAGCACCACCAAGGCTGTGTGGAGATGAATCCAGTCGGGGGTTTTATTGTTTCCGGCCCGTTATGGGGTTCTTCTCCATAATCGAATAAAGAGTGTACGCCAAAGTTTGATTAATGTTTGTTCAATAAAGTTCTGAATTCAGAAACCTACTGTAGTTTCCCCTGATTGAAATGACAATAAACAAAGAGATTAAAAAGAATTAAACAAATACACCAGTCAAGTCATATCAAGTTTATTTATACAGCCCTTCATCACAGAAGCTCTGCAGACTTTGCAGAGCTTACCTAGATCTAAGTAATCAACAATCAGTCACAAAACAAAATTATGCAATACAGTTTGCAACACGGAACAAAGCATGTTGAAAAGACACAACAGGCATACCTAATCTACCTAGCCTCGCCTAGCCTAACCGGCACCACCAACCTTAACCCTAACCCCAACCCCCAGATCCTCAGTGAAGACAAGGAAAATCTCCCAAGATTGATAGCAGCAAAAGCCTGTTAACCTCAGCCAGTTTGAAGGATAAAGACGAAAGCAAAACAGCAGCTGACAGCCGATGGTTGGATTTACTTCAGCCCTGCAGCTCAGGGCAAACTGCCTGGTCTAGCCTATGGTAAATTAGGCATGCACTGGAAAATACAGTTGTATCAATTTTAGAAGACAAAAAGCTCAACAATATTGGCCATGCTGGCCTCAGTACAGGCTAAATATTGGGCTAAGGCTTCAAACCATCCCAAATCCTTCCCAAGCCACCCTGCTGTGCGTACTACATACCTCCAAGCCAGTGTTGTGGGATGGACTGGACGAAAATGAGTTAAAAACCAAACAGTTGGCTGCAGCCAGCAGCACTGCCTGTCAAAATAATATACTTTATTGCAAACTCTTTCCTTTCTGCTTCAGCTGGGTTATGGCAGGAGCCAATCCAGTGTTTTCTGCCCAACTATGACATAAACCCACTGTAAACATCCAGTGTCATTCAGAGTTCAGCTGCTCTTCTGATAGGGCAGATATGTTGAAGTGCACCTGTTACAAACCCAGAGGGGTTTCAGTAGATTAAGCGTTCTGCTTTGCTCACCCATGAAACTAGGAAAACCCATCCTAAGGCTGCAATCTCAGAACATGACTGACTGCATCTAATTGTACATAAACATATTTCAGTGGTGAGGAGCAGACCTTGTAGACCAGGGGTTTGAACTCAATAAGGAGGTCAATGATGTTTTAGGTTGGGCACATATGTATTGCAACAAAAACATGTATTATCTGAGATCGATAACTTAATCTATTTTATTTTTATATATCTTTTTTTCTGTACAATATAGTCATATCAGTTCAGCAGCACCTCAGTTCATTATGTTGTGTCATCTGGCCACTGCTAAATTAATGAATACAAGAGGTTTAATCAGAAAATGGGAAACGGAGGCATCTATTATGGACACTGGCTTGTAATAAGTCTAACAATGTTTTACAGATTTGAAGAGTAATTTTAATTAGCTTTCAATTAATTGCATATCGCAACTATAGAGTAGCACACACATGCACGCGCAGGGGTGCGTGCACACACACACACACACACACACACACACACGCACACGCACACACACACACACACACACACACATACACACACACACACACACAAACAAGTTTCTCTAAGTTTGTTGTGTTGCTGTAGTTGCTTTTCAAGTCTTTTTCATCCCATCATGTACCTGTTCCACTGGGCAGGCTATAGATGATAAACCTAATCAAACATTGAAACAAAACTTTAAAATGCAATATGTTTAATAGATTCAACTGTTTGGTTGCTACATGTGTTCTACATGTCTGTCTTGTCGTTATGGTGGATGGATTCTCTGTGGTCTATGAAGATCTCTTTCAATCATTTTCAGTGTCAGAGTTTTCTCTGCCCCCCTTTTTGATTTTGCTGCACAGATAGATAGATAGATAGGTAGATAGATAGATTGATTGATTGATTGATTGATTGATTGATTGATTAATTAAAATTTTAATTAACTCACTGCACAAAGTTTGGACCCATGAAGAAAACGAATGGCTTCTTGCTATAAACATGAAAAAGATGTAGCAATAAATACTGCTCTATTATGAAAGAATTTAATTCAGTTTTGTGCCTGAACAGATAAATTGTCCCATCTAGTGGTGAGCTGGGAGACTAAATCATTTATGAACAAAGAGCAGAGAAATTGAAGTCCAGTAGACTATCTGAAGTATACTGATGCAAATACTGTTTATTTAAAACATAATTTCTATTTTTTTCAAACATTTATTACAGCATATTGTGCTTTGTTTTTCAATGGAGCCACAGATAAGGCACAGATAACACAGATAACAGTGGGATTTCTGCCTGCTGCAAACAAGCCCTACTCCTCCTAACTCGCTCTCACATTCCCTCATCAGTAACATCTCAAAGATCCTTGTATCTGAGCTTTGTGCGTCCAAATATAGACTATTCCTCACCACCCATCGTACTGACTGTACCTGTTTACTGCGCCGTAAAACATAACCTTTATCGTGCTATTTAGTATTACCCGAGCAGCCTTTGCACAATCTTGGCACAGATTTACAATGTCTGCACAAGCCTGTGTCACCTCGGGCCTGCACACTCTGACACTTTAATGCCTCAGGAGTTGTGTCTGTGTTCTCTAACTCTCATAACTTATTCAGGTTCTGTTCATTCAAGTCATTATAACTACCTCATGGCACACTGGACCGGTCTACTGTTGGACACTCACTACATTTCATTTTACAACAGCAACTATACAGCATGTAATAATACCAAATGTAGATTGATACTGAATGTCGAGTGAGTATTATACTGTGGGACTCTGCACGCTGTCGTATTGAGTGTAGCTGTCGATAGTTTCTGCACCAATGACACCATCTGTTTCTGATTGTCCTGGTTATTTATCATTGTAATGGCTGTAAGTGAGACTTTTATTTTTTTTACATTTTGCAGAAACTAGGCCACTAAACCAGATGATGGCTTCCCATGCTGTTATGCAAGTGGTTAATTCCAGGTTTTAGGCGAGAGAGTGTGTCAGGGAGAGGAGTAAAGGTGAGGTGGATATGGTGTGGGGGTTAAGTTGTTTGGTATGCTCCTTCCACATTAAAAACATACACATACTGTGCATGCATACGTGTGAGCTGTTTCTCAAAAACACATATCATACACATGGGAGTGTGCAATGTAGCTCCAGGTGAAGGTCATGTGAATTGCTCCAGAAAACACACCTGCGTGACTCGTCAGCCACCCAGTTCCACTGACCCTTTATCATTGGCCCGTCTTCATCCCCAGAGGCGACGGAAGGACCAATAGGAGTGTGTGTTACCACGTTCGGAGGGGGTGTTCCCTGCGGTAGGAAGTTTAAAAGAGAGTGTGTGTCCTGCTGTCCCTTAGCAGAAGCATCAATCAACATGATCCCCATCGTGCTGGCCTCAGTGCTCATTGCTAGCGGTAAGAACATCTGGTACTCTCTAATTCGGTGTGTTTTTGTGTTTGTGTGCTGTGTGTTTGCAAGTGTGTGTGTGTGCACGCGTGCATATGACTGCATAGGGAGCTAGTTCTCTGCAATCTCTATCGGAAAGAGAAAGTCTGCGCTTTGTGCCTGATCTGTGCATCAAAAGTAATTTAGCTGTTCTCCTGCCTCATGACTACTCCCTCTCCCATGTCTGCTGCCTTCTCCACATCCAGCCCTTGGGTGCGGCACCCCACCCATTGAGCCCCTGACGTCCCGTGTGGTCAACGGAGTAGATGCCAAGCCCCACAGCTGGCCCTGGCAGGTATGCTAATACACACACATCTGTCTGTGTTTTTAAATTTACCAGCAAACCTTGTGGGCGCTGCATCTGCTTATACCATCGAAATATTTAGCAGCCAGTGGCTATTCAACACTGTTTAATCAGATGGCACATTTTGAATTAAATTAGTAGGGAGCAAACACTGCAAACTGCCAACTATGTCATCCACTGACACTATCCACCACCCATCTCTTCTTCTTTGTCCATCTTCTGTCGCCCTTCTCTGTCTCCAGATCTCTCTGCAGTATGAGAGGGACGGTGAGTGGAGGCACACTTGCGGAGGATCTCTGATTGCTGCCAACTGGGTCATGACCGCTGCTCACTGTATCAAGTAAGAGCAGCAGAGGAAATCACCAACATACACACACATACACACACAACCACCAATACATGTATCTACAAATTTCTGCATGCTCACATTCAAAACACACCATCATTCTGTAACACCACTACATGCCTTACTTTAACCTAAACCTAATCCTAATTCTATTTGAACCCTAATCCCAAACCCCAACCCTAATTTACCCCTTGTAGAAGTGAGGGTCGGCCAAAATGAACTCACTTCTCATAAATGTGCTCTAATTCTTTGTTTGTTTGTGTGTTACTGTGTGCCTGCATATGTGTGTGTGTGTGTGTGTGCGTGTGTGTGTGTGTGTGTGTGTGTGTGTGTGTGTGTGTGTGAGAGAGAGAGAGTGTGCGTGCAGGCATGCATATTACTGCATAGGGAGCTAGCTCTCTGCAATCTGTATCGGAGAGAGAAAGGCTGCATCAAAAGTAATTTAGCTGCTTTCTTACCTCATAACTACTAACACTCCCATGTCCCCCAAGGTCTCAAAACTCAAACGGGTTCTAACAGGAATCAAAGTACCACACCCATACGCACATACACACACACACACACACACACACACACACACACACACACACACACACACACATAATGCACAAGTACACCCAAGGTCATTTGGACTGCTTCACAGTTGAAATCCCCTCCTTACCACCAGCACTAATCACACCATCAGACTGAACTAATCAAATCGCTCAACTGTGCACCGAGTCTTCTGACTGGCTTTGTCGGCACCCAAACTGTCTCTCCTCTCCTCCCCAGCACCAAGCTATCCTACAGGGTGTTTGTTGGCAAATACAACCTGTTGGTGGAGGAGGCTGGCTCCAAGGCCATCCTGCCAGAGAAGATCATCGTCCATGAGAAGTGGAACCCCATCCTGGTGGCCCTCGGGTAAGGCGAGCCCCACTGTGCGTTACAATAGGCGGGTCAAGTCGCCTGCTATCACATACAACACATCACAGTCTATTCTATTCAGAGGTGTCAAGGTGGATAAGTGGATTGAGGTGCATATTCCATCTATTCACAATATTGTGGGTTGAATCCAACTCATGGCTTTTGTCACAAGTCATCCACCTCCCCTCTCCTTTCCTTTCTCCTCGCGCTCCACAGTGCACTATATAATACAACCAATGTGCCTCATTAAAATAAGAGTGCATACTCCATCTTGGTCACCCTCAAGTGTGACTGCAGCCTGCGGGGCACTTAGTCTGCGCGACTGATCCATGTAAGACCAATAATTAATCGACTTTTTTCCACAGCGGAAACTTTTTCCCACAGTGGAAAATTGGAGAGATAAGATAGGAGTTTGGAGTATAGGGTTTATTTATTTGCATATATAAAAATGATGAAACACAGAAAGGGGAAAAATACAGATTGTGCTGGTGCGATGGGAAAAAAACAACCATTACCTTCTCTCGTTATCTCATCTGCCTCTATCTCTATCTCTCTCTCTCTCTCTCTTTCTCTCTCTCTTGCTCCGGAGGAAAAATTTAAATTGCCTGTCAGTTCTACCCCTTTTCTCACTCTCCCTCTCTCTGTGTGTGTCTCTCTCTCAGTAACGACATTGCCCTGATCAAGCTGTCTGAGTCTGTGACTTTGAGTGACCAGGTGCAGTTGGCTTGCATCCCCGCTGCTGGTACTGTGCTGCAAAACCTCTACCCCTGCTACATCACCGGATGGGGCAGGCTATACAGTAAGTCGATGCTTGTGGGAGGCTGTGGTGTGTGTGCAAGGTGGAGGGTGGGGGGCAGGCTATTGTTGTGTTTGTTTTACCTAAGCATCTCTGAAAAGCCTTCATTAATTGGCCATTATAGCGTACAATTGGTGTGCAGTGTAATGTCTGAATTTATACCTGGCTGTGTGTGTTGTGAGTATGATAGGGATTAAACCGGGAAATCTCCAGTTGGGGTGGGGTGGGGTGAAAAATGGCATACAGTAGATTTTAGCAGAAACTTTTTGGAGTCGCTCCTAAATTGAAATCTTCGGGTTGGATGGTGAATTCGGCGCCTGCAGAAATGCTGTACGGCATGTTTGGCAGACGTCTAGTGTATGTGGATTATGGTAATAGACTCTGCCTGTGTGTGTTTTAGCCGGAGGCCCCATTGCTGATAAGCTGCAGCAGGCTTTGATGCCTGTGGCTGACCATGCCACCTGCTCCCAGCCTGACTGGTGGGGTATCGCTGTCAGGACCACCATGGTGTGCGCCGGCGGGGACGGCATCGTGGCTGGATGCAACGTGAGTTTGTAGCGTTCGTGTGTGTGTGTGTGTGTGTGTGCATGTCTGCGTGAGAGAGAGAGAGAGAGAGAGAGAGAGGGCATGCAAGGGCAAACCTGTCCAAGCAGTCAAAAAGTGGGAGAAGAATGCGTTTAATTTTTATTCATGCCTTTTGTTTTTGCTTTATTTTTAATTCTACTCGAGGGATAGAATGCAGATTAGAGAATAGAACAGAGCTGGAACAGTTCCTCTGCTCTGAACGTCTACTTGTAGTGTGTTTATGCTTTAGTGTCATACAGTACGTCTTGTTTGTACAATATCTGAGGTCCTATACTCCGTTTTGTTCTGCACCCCAGTGTGTCAGTCCTGTATTGTGTAACTGTCTTGTAACGTGTCAGCACCAATTAATCAGGTCACTTTCCCTGTCTCGCCATTGTACTTGGGCGAAAAAAAAGCGATTGTGACTGTGACTCTCGTAGTGGTGCCCTGCCAGTGTATCAATTTCTCCACCAAATGAATAAAACATGTGCCCTTAAGTGCTTCC